>NC_136063.1:970375897-970383397 GCF_964261635.1 Lissotriton helveticus | reverse complement strand
TGCCTGGCCCCTTCTCAGCATGGCCAGACCTCGCGGGGGCCTGCCTGAGCAAACTCGGAGGAAAAGGCCCATCGGCAAGGGGGCTAAGCAGCAGGTGCGTACCCAGGCCCCTGGGGGCCCCGGCGGGAGGGCCCGGGTCCTGCCTTCCCCTGATTCAGAATCGCCAGACCACACGGAGGTCTGACTGACCCTCTCCCTAGTAATTACCCCCCTTTCTTGTAATCCGTGCACTAGAGGTGACAGAGGGGACCCAAGGCGCGAAAGTACCCGACCTCCTGGAGCCCTCGCTGGGATCCGGGAGGCAAATGGCACCTCATCGGGACTTCCAGGGAAGTTCGGCCATCTGGTCGCCCCCATTGGAAAGCATTGCGGGCGACCAGATGGCCGAGGCGATCCGGGAGACCAGATGGCCGAGGGGATAGGGGCGACCAGATGGCCGAGGGGATACGGGCGACCAGATGGCCGAGGGGATCCGGGCGACCAGATGGCCGGGCACGAAAGGGACGCCATCCGGTCGCCCCGTGCCCCCACGAAGGAGGGAGCGGGCGCCCGGGGCATGCCGGGCCAGAGGCCCGGGGCCCCAGCCGGGCCACAGCCATGGAGGCTGCCAGGGGCCGGCGGGCCCTCCGACCCGGGGCCCGCTTACACCTTGACAAGCAGGGGAGGCCTGCAAGGGACCGACGGACCCCTGTCCTGGGCCCTGGGTGGAGGACCCGACCCGGGGCCCCGACCGGGCCCCTGGACCCAGCCGGGGCTCCCAGGCCCGGAGGCACAGGGGAAGCCTCCCCGGGCCCGCCGGACCCCGTCCCGGGCACCCTGCCCTGCGGCAGGACCCAGGACGGAGCCCGGGGTGGGGAGGCCACCCTCCCCGGGGCCCTCAGGGGCCCCGGATGGAGCTCCTGAACACAGACAAGCAAGGGGAGGCTCCCCGGGCACATCGGAACCCCTTCCCGGGCCCTTGGCAGTGCGGCAGGCTGAGAGACAGGGCCCAGGGCCGTAGCACCCGACCCGGGGCCCGGCCGGGCCCCTGGACGCAGCCGGGGCTCCCAAGCCCGGAGGTGCATGGGACGCCTCCCCGGTCCCTCCGTCCGGACCCCGTCCCGGGCACCCTGCCACGCAGCAGGACCAAGGACAGAGCCCGGGGTGGGGAGGCCGCCCTCCCCAGGCCCTCAGGGGCCCTAGCCACTGCTCCTGAACCCAGCCAAGCAAGGGGAGGCTCCCCGGGCACATCGGAACCCCTTCCCGGGCCCTTGGCAGTGCGGCAGGCTGGGAGACAGGGCCCAGGGCCGGAGCACCCGACCCGGGGCCCGCCCGGGCCCCTGGACCCTGCCGGGGCTCCCAAGCCCGGAGGTGCATGGGACGCCTCCCCGGTCCCTCCGGACCCCGTCCCGGGCACCCTGCCACGCAGCAGGACCAAGGACAGAGCCCGGGGTGGGGAGGCCGCCCTCCCCGGGCCCTCAGGGGCCCTAGCCACTGCTCCTGAACCCAGCCAAGCAAGGGGAGGCTCCCCGGGCACATCGGAACCCCTTCCCGGGCCCTTGGCAGTAAGGCAGGCTGGGAGACAGGGCCCAGGGCCGGAGCACCCGACCCGGGGCCCGCCCGGGCCCCTGGACCCAGCCGGGGCTCCCAAGCCCGGAGGTGCATGGGACGCCTCCCCGGTCCCTCCGGACCCCGTCCCGGGCACCCTGCCACGCAGCAGGACCAAGGACAGAGCCTGGGGTGGGGAGGCCGCCCTCCCCGGGCCCTTAGGGGCCCTAGCCACTGCTCCTGAACCCAGCCAAGCAAGGGGAGGCTCCCCGGGAACAACGGAACCCATTCCTAGGCCCTTGGCAGTGCGGTAGGCTGGGAGACAGGGACCAGGGCCGGAGCACCCGACCCGGGGCCCGCCCGGGCCCCTGGACCCAGCCGGGGCTCCCAAGCCTGGAGGTGCATGGGACGCCTCCCCGGTCCCTCCGGACCCCGTCCCGGGCACCCTGCCACGCAGCAGGACCAAGGACAGAGCCCGGGATGGGGAGGCCGCCCTCCCCGGGCCCTCAGGGGCCCTAGCCACTGCTCCTGAACCCAGCCAAGCAAGGGGAGGCTCCCCGGGAACAACGGAACCCATTCCTAGGCCCTTGGCAGTGCGGTAGGCTGGGAGACAGGGACCAGGGCCGGAGCACCCGACCCGGGGCCCGCCCGGGCCCCTGGACCCAGCCGGGGCTCCCAAGCCCGGAGGCGCATGGGACGCCTCCCCGGACCCATGGAGCCCGTCCTGGGCATTGAGCCATGCCGTTGGCCTGGAGATGGGTGCCCCGGACGCCCGGGGGAGGTCTGTCCGGGACACATGGAGCCCGTCCTGGGCATTGAACCATGCCGTTGGCCTGGAGAAGGGAGCCCCGGACGCCCGGGGGGAGGACTGCCCGGTACCCGTGGAGCCCTTCCCGGGTACTTTGCAACGCCGTTGGCCTCCTGGAGATGGGTGCCCCGAACGCCCGGGGGGCGGGCTGCCCGGGACCCGTGGAGCCCGTCCTGGGCACTCTGACCTGCTGTTGGCCCGGGGGAGGGACCCCAGACGACCGGGACCCGTGGAGCCCATCCTTGGCACTCTGACAAGCCGTTGGCCCGGGGAAGGGAGCCCCAGACGACCGGGACCTGTGGAGCCCGTCCTGGGCACTCCTGTATGCCGTTGGCCCGGGGAAGGGAGCCCCGGACGTCCGGGACCCGTGGAGCCCGTCCTGGGCACTCCTGTATGCCGTTGGCCCAGGGAAGGGAGCCCCGGACGTCCGGGACCCGTGGAGCCCGTCCTGGGCACTCTGAAATGCTTTGGCCCGGGGAAGGGAGCCCCGGACGCCCGGGGCCCGTGGAGCCCGTCCTGGGCACTCTGACAAGCCGTTGGCCCGGGGAAGGGAGACCTGGACGCCCGGAACCCGTGGAGCCCGTCCTGGGCACTCTGAAATGCTTTGGCCCGGGGAAGGGAGCCCCGGATGCCCGGGGAGGACTGCCCGGGACCCGTGGACTTGGTCCTGGGCACTCTGACATGCCGCTGGCCCGGGGAAGGGTGCCCCGGATGACCGGGGCCCGTGGAGCCCGTCCTGGGCACTCTGACATGCCGCTGGCCCGGGGAAGGGAGCCCCGGACGCCCGGGGCCCGTGGAGCCCGTCCCGGGCACTCTGCCATGCCGTTGGCTCGGAGAATGGAGCCCCCAGACGCCCGGGGGAGGTGTTGCCCAGGCATATCTCATCTGGTCCCCCGGGCAGAGAACCACCAGCCCTGGAGAGGTGTCCGGGTGTACCCTGCCCCTAGTAATCCGGAGGGAAATTACCCCCCTTTCTTGCAATCCGTGCACGCGAGGTGACAGAGGGGACCCAAGGCGTAAAAGAACCCGACCTCATGGAGCCCTAGCTGGGATCCAGGAGCCGAATGGCACCTCATCGGGACTTCCAGGGAAGCCCGGCCATCTGGTCGCCCCATTGGAAAGCATCGCGGGCGGCCAGAGGGCCGGGATCGAAAGGACTCCCAGCTCCCCATCCATCCCAAGCCTTCGCGGTAGGGTTCCTGACTGCCTGCCCACGCAAGGCAGGGCTCTTGGACCCCGGCTGGGCCTCAGGCGCAGGTTGGACCACCGGAGCTCTAGGGCCCGGACGACCTGGGGGAGGAATGCCCGGGAGCCGTGGAGCCCGTCCTGGGTACTTTGACATGCCGTCGGCCTGGAGGTGGGTGCCCCGGACGCCCGGGGGAAGCTGCCCGGGACCCATGGAGCCCGTCCTGGGTACTTTGACATTCCGTCGGCCTGGAGGTGGGAGCCCCGGACGCCCAGGGGGAGGTCTGCCCGGGACCCATGGAGCCCGTCCTGGGTACTTTGCCAATGCCGTTGGCCTCGTGGAGATGGGTGCCCCGGACGCCCGGGGGAGGTCTACCCGGGACCCATGGAGCCCTTCCCGGGTACTTTGCCAATGCCGTTGGCCTCGTGGAGATGGGTGCCCCGGACGCCCGAGGGAGGTCTGCCCGGGACCCATGGAGCCCGTCCTGGGTACTTTGCCAATGCCGTTGGCCTCCTGGAGATGGGTGTCCCGGACGCCCGGGGGAGGACTGTCCCGGACTCATGGAGCCCGTCCTGGGCACTTTGACATGCCGTCGGCCTGGCGGTGGGAGCCCCGGACGCCCGGGGGAGGGCTGCACGGGACCCATGGAGCCCGACCCGGGCACTCTGTCATGCCGTCAGCCTGGATGGAGCCCCGGAAGCCCGGGGGACGAATGCCCAGGACGCATGGAGCCCGTCCTGGGCACTTTTCCGTGCCTTCGGCCTGGAGCCCCCAGACACCCAGGGGAGGACCACCGTGAAAACCATGGAGCCCGACCCGGGCACTCTGCCATACCGTCAGCCTAGATGGAGCCCCGGACGCCCAGGGGACGAATGCCCGGGACGCATGGAGCCCGTCCTGGGCATTTTTCCATGCCGTCAGCCTGGATGGAGCCCCGGACGCCCGGGGGACGACTACCCAGGAGCCATGGAGCCCGTCCTGGGCAATTTGACATGCAGTTGGCCTGGAGGAAGGAAGCCCCGGGTGGCCTAGGGAGGTGTTGCCCAGGCATAGCCCATCTGGTCCCCATGGCAGAGAACCACCAGCCTCGGAGGGGTGTCCGGGCGTACCCTGCTCCCTAGTAATCCGGAGGAAAATTACCCCCTTTTCTTGTAATCTGTGCACGCGAGGTGACAGAGGGGACCCAAGGCGCGAATGTACCTGACCTCCTGGAGCCCTCGCTGGGATCCGGGCAGCGAATGGCACCTCATCGGGACTTCCAGGGAAGTTCGGCCATCTGGTCGCCCCATAGGAAAGCGTTGCGGGCGACCAGATGCCCGGGGGGGGTCCGGGCGACCAGATGGCCGAGGGAATCTGGGCGATCAGATGGCTGGACACGGAAGTGAAGCCGCCTGGACTCTCCCGACCCTGTCCCCGTCCCCGTGCCCGTGCCCGGGACGCATGGAGCCCGTCCTGGGCACTTTTCCATGCCTTCGGCCTGGAGCCCCCAGACACCCAGGGGAGGACCACCGTGAAAGCCATGGAGCCCGACCCGGGCACTCTGCCATACCGTCAGCCTGGATGGAGCCCCGGACGCCCGGGGGACGAATGCCCGGGACGCATGGAGCCCGTCCTGGGCACTTTTCCATGCCTTCGGCCTGGAGCGCCCCGACACCCAGGGGAGGACCACCCTGAAAACCATGGAGCCCGACCCGGGCACTCTGCCATGCTGTCAGCCTGGATGGAGCCCCGGACGCCCGGGGGACGAAGGCCCGGGACGCATGGAGCCCGTCCCAGGCACTCTGCCATGCCGTCGGCCTGGATGGAGCCCCGGACGCCCGGGGGACGACTGCCCAAGAGCCATGGAGCCCATCCCGGGCACTCTGCCATGCCGTCCCGACAAATTCGTACGGACTCCTAACCTTCCGACACGGATCGGAATCGAGCCCTTTCTGACCCAGCAGATTTCAGGTTGATTTGCTATATACTTTACGTACGATTTTATGGGGGCCGATTCCGATCCGGTACGTAAAAGCACATCCGACCGACATGTCGGACAACCACGTACACCCAGGGGATAGGACTGCCCGGGTCACATGGACCCCGTCCTGGGCACTCTGATCTGCCGCCGGCGCCGGGGATCGAACCGTGATCACCAGATGGGGATATCCCAAAAATCTGGCATGGATACGGCCCGCCAGGACAGGTTTGGGCACCCCTGTTGTATGGACTCCCAAGCCCGACAGATTCCTACGGACCTTCTGACACGGATCGGAATCGAACCCAGCAGATTTCGCGTTGACTGCCTCTATATCAGGGGTGCCCAAACCTGTCCTGGCGGGCCGTATCCATGCCAGATTTTTGGGATATCCCCATCTGGGGATCACGGTTCGATCCCCGGCACCGGCGGCAGATTAGCCCAGCACCAGGTGACTCTGGGAAATAGCTGGCGCCGCGGCTAGGGCGGCTGACTCCGGAATCTGGAGATTTTTTATTTAAGGTTTTTGTAGAGCGCGTAGTAACCCTCGAGCATCCCAGAGATCAGGGTTCGATCCCCGGCACCGGCCGCAGATTAGCCCAGCACCACGTGACTCGGGGAAATAGCTGGCGCCGCGGCTAGGGAGGCTGACTCCGGAATCTGGAGATCACGGTTCGATCCCCGGCACCGGCGGCAGATTAGCCCAGCACCAGGTGACTCTGGGAAATAGCTGGCGCCGCGGCTAGGGCTGCTGACTCCGGAATCTGGAGATTTTTTTTATTTAAGGTTTTTGTAGAGCGCGTAGTAACCCTCGAGCATCCCAGAGATCAGGGTTCGATCCCCGGCACCGGCCGCAGATTAGCCCAGCACCATGTGACTCTGGGCAATAGCTTGCTTAATCTTCCCGACGGCCCCTAGCGCCTAGAGACCCTTACGGGTGATTGTGCGCCTTACAAATGTGGATTATTATTATTATTATTATTTGGGCCGATTCCGATCCGGTTCGTAAAAGCACATCTGCCCGAATCTGTCGGACAACCACGTACGCCCGGGAGAGGACTGCCCGGGACCCGTGGAGCCCGTCCTGGTCACTCTGACCTGCCATCGGCCTGGAGAAGGGAGCGCCGGACCCCCGGGGGGAGGACTGCCCGGGACCCGTGGAGCCCGTCCTGGGCACTCTGACCTGCCGTCGGCCCGGGGAAGGGAGCCCCGGACGCCCGGGGGGAGGACTGCCCGGGACCCATGGAGCCCGTCCTGGGCACTCTGACCTGCCGACGGCCCGGGGAAGGGAGCCCCGGACGCCCGGGGGAGGACTGCCCGGGACCCGTGGAACTCGTCCTGGGCACTCTGACATGCCGCTGACCCGGGGAAGGGAACCCCGGACGCCCGGGAACCGTGGAGCCCGTCCTGGGCACTCTGACAAGCCGTCGGACCGGGGAAGGGAGCCCCGGACGCCCGGGACCCGTGGAGCCTGTCCTGGGAACTCCGGCATGCCGTTGGCCCGGGGAAGGGAGTCCCAGATACCCGGGACCCGTGGAGCCCGTCATGGGCACTCTGACAAGCCGGTGTCCCGGGGAAGGGAGCCCCGGACGCCCGGGACTCGTGGAGCCCGTCCTGGGCACTCTGGCATGCCGTTGGCCTGGGGAAGGGAGCCCCGGACGCCCGGGGCCCGTGGAGCCCATCCTGGGCACTTTGACATGCCGTTGGCCTGGGGAAGGGAGCCCCGGACGCCCGGGGGGGAGGACTGCCAGGGACCCGTGGAGCCCGTCCTGGGCACTTTGACCTGCCGTTGGCCTGGAGATGGAAGCCCCGGATGCCTGGGGGAGGACTGCCCGGGACCCATGGAGCCCGTCCCGGGTACTTTGCCATGCTGTTGGCCTCCTGGAGATGGGTGCCCCGGATGCCCGGGGGAGGACTGCCCGGGACGTATGGAGCCCGTCCCGGGCACTTTTGCATGCCGTCGGCAGGGATGGAGCCCCGGACGCCCGGAGACGACTGCCCAAGAGCCATGGAGCCCGTCCT
>NC_136063.1:970075897-970363397 GCF_964261635.1 Lissotriton helveticus | reverse complement strand
GGAGGAAAATTACCCCCCTTTCTTGTAATCCGTGCACTAGAGGTGACAGAGGGGACCCAAGGCGCGAAAGTACCCGACCTCCTGGAGCCCTCGCTGGGATCCGGGAGGCAAATGGCACCTCATCGGGACTTCCAGGGAAGTTCGGCCATCTGGTCGCCCCCATTGGAAAGCATTGCGGGCGACCAGATGGCCGAGGCGATCCGGGAGACCAGATGGCCGAGGGGATAGGGGCGACCAGATGGCCGAGGGGATACGGGCGACCAGATGGCCGAGGGGATCCGGGCGACCAGATGGCCGGGCACGAAAGGGACGCCATCTGGTCGCCCCGTGCCCCCACGAAGGAGGGAGCGGGCGCCCGGGGCATGCCGGGCCGGAGGCCCGGGGCCCCAGCCGGGCCACAGCCATGGAGGCTGCCAGGGGCCGGCGGGCCCTCCGACCCGGGGCCCGCTTACACCTTGACAAGCAGGGGAGGCCTGCAAGGGACCGACAGACCCCTGTCCTGGGCCCTGGGTGGAGCGGCAGCCCGGGGAACCGGGCCCAGGGCCGGAGCGCCCGACCCGGGGCCCCGACCGGGCCCCTGGACCCAGCCGGGGCTCCCAGGCCCGGAGGCACAGGGGAAGCCTCCCCGGGCCCGCCGGACCCCGTCCCGGGCACCCTGCCCCGCGGCAGGACCCAGGACGGAGCCCGGGGTGGGGAGGCCACCCTCCCCGGGGCCCTCAGGGGCCCCGGATGGAGCTCCTGAACACAGACAAGCAAGGGGAGGCTCCCCGGGCACATCGGAACCCCTTCCCGGGCCCTTGGCAGTGCGGCAGGCTGAGAGACAGGGCCCAGGGCCGGAGCACCCGACCCGGGGCCCGGCCGGGCCCCTGGACGCAGCCGGGGCTCCCAAGCCCGGAGGTGCATGGGACGCCTCCCCGGTCCCTCCGGACCCCGTCCCGGGCACCCTGCCACGCAGCAGGACCAAGGACAGAGCCCGGGGTGGGGAGGCCGCCCTCCCCGGGCCCTCAGGGGCCCTAGCCACTGCTCCTGAACCCAGCCAAGCAAGGGGAGGCTCCCCGGGCACATCGGAACCCCTTCCCGGGCCCTTGGCAGTGCGGCAGGCTGGGAGACAGGGCCCAGGGCCGGAGAACCCGACCCGGGGCCCGCCCGGGCCCCTGGACCCTGCCGGGGCTCCCAAGCCCGGAGGTGCATGGGACGCCTCCCCGGTCCCTCCGGACCCCGTCCCGGGCACCCTGCCACGCAGCAGGACCAAGGACAGAGCCCGGGGTGGGGAGGCAGCCCTCCCCGGGCCCTCAGGGGCCCTAGCCACTGCTCCTGAACCCAGCCAAGCAAGGGGAGGCTCCCCGGGCACATCGGAACCCCTTCCCGGGCCCTTGGCAGTAAGGCAGGCTGGGAGACAGGGCCCAGGGCCGGAGCACCCGACCCGGGGCCCGCCCGGGCCCCTGGACCCAGCCGGGGCTCCCAAGCCCGGAGGTGCATGGGACGCCTCCCCGGTCCCTCCGGACCCCGTCCCGGGCACCCTGCCACGCAGCAGGACCAAGGACAGAGCCCGGGGTGGGGAGGCCGCCCTCCCCGGGCCCTCAGGGGCCCTAGCCACTGCTCCTGAACCCAGCCAAGCAAGGGGAGGCTCCCCGGGAACAACGGAACCCATTCCTAGGCCCTTGGCAGTGCGGTAGGCTGGGAGACAGGGACCAGGGCCGGAGCACCCGACCCGGGGCCCGCCCGGGCCCCTGGACCCAGCCGGGGCTCCCAAGCCCAGAGGTGCATGGGACGCCTCCCCGGTCCCTCCGGACCCCGTCCCGGGCACCCTGCCACGCAGCAGGACCAAGGACAGAGCCCGGGATGGGGAGGCCGCCCTCCCCGGGCCCTCAGGGGCCCTAGCCACTGCTCCTGAACCCAGCCAAGCAAGGGGAGGCTCCCCGGGAACAACGGAACCCATTCCTAGGCCCTTGGCAGTGCGGTAGGCTGGGAGACAGGGACCAGGGCCGGAGCACCCGACCCGGGGCCCGCCCGGGCCCCTGGACCCAGCCGGGGCTCCCAAGCCCGGAGGCGCATGGGACGCCTCCCCGGACCCATGGAGCCCGTCCTGGGCATTGAGCCATGCCGTTGGCCTGGAGATGGGTGCCCCGGACGCCCGGGGGAGGTCTGTCCGGGACACATGGAGCCCGTCCTGGGCATTGAACCATGCCGTTGGCCTGGAGAAGGGAGCCCCGGACGCCCGGGGGGAGGACTGCCCGGTACCCGTGGAGCCCTTCCCGGGTACTTTGCAACGCCGTTGGCCTCCTGGAGATGGGTGCCCCGAACGCCCGGGGGGCGGGCTGCCCGGGACCCGTGGAGCCCGTCCTGGGCACTCTGACCAGCTGTTGGCCCGGGGGAGGGACCCCAGACGACCGGGACCCGTGGAGCCCATCCTTGGCACTCTGACAAGCCGTTGGCCCGGGGAAGGGAGCCCCAGATGACCGGGACCTGTGGAGCCCGTCCTGGGCACTCCTGTATGCCGTTGGCCCGGGGAAGGGAGCCCCGGACGTCCGGGACCCGTGGAGCCCGTCCTGGGCACTCCTGTATGCCGTTGGCCCGGGGAAGGGAGCCCCGGACGTCCGGGACCCGTGGAGCCTGTCCTGGGCACTCTGAAATGCTTTGGCCCGGGGAAGGGAGCCCCGGACACCCAGGGGGAGGACTGCCCGGGACCCGTGGAACTCGTCCTGGGCACTCTGACATGCCGCTGGCCCGGGGAAGGGTGCCCCGGACGCCCGGGGCCCGTGGAGCCCGTCCTGGGCACTCTGACAAGCCGTTGGCCCGGGGAAGGGAGACCTGGATGCCCGGAACCCGTGGAGCCCGTCCTGGGCACTCTGAAATGCTTTGGCCCGGGGAAGGGAGACCCGGACGCCCGGGGAGGACTGCCCGGGACCCGTGGACTTGGTCCTGGGCACTCTGACATGCCGCTGGCCCGGGGAAGGGTGCCCCGGATGACCGGGGCCCGTGGAGCCCGTCCTGGGCACTCTGACATGCCGCTGGCCCGGGGAAGGGAGCCCCGGACGCCCGGGGCCCGTGGAGCCCGTCCCGGGCACTCTGCCATGCCGTTGGCCCGGAGAATGGAGCCCCCAGACACCCGGGGGAGGTGTTGCCCAGGCATATCTCATCTGGTCCCCCGGGCAGAGAACCACCAGCCCTGGAGAGGTGTCCGGGTGTACCCTGCCCCTAGTAATCTGGAGGGAAATTACCCCCCTTTCTTGCAATCCGTGCACGCGAGGTGACAGAGGGGACCCAAGGCGTAAAAGAACCCGACCTCATGGAGCCCTAGCTGGGATCCAGGAGCCGAATGGCACCTCATCGGGACTTCCAGGGAAGCCCGGCCATCTGGTCGCCCCGTTGGAAAGCATCGCGGGCGGCCAGAGGGCCGGGATCGAAAGGACTCCCAGCTCCCCATCCATCCCAAGCCTTCGCGGTAGGGTTCCTGACTGCCTGCCCACGCAAGGCAGGGCTCTTGGACCCCGGCTGGGCCTCAGGCGCAGGTTGGACCACCGGAGCTCTAGGGCCCGGACGACCTGGGGGAGGAATGCCCGGGAGCCGTGGAGCCCGTCCTGGGTACTTTGACATGCCGTCGGCCTGGAGGTGGGTGCCCCGGACGCCCGGGGGAAGCTGCCCGGGACCCATGGAGCCCGTCCTGGGTACTTTGACATTCCGTCGGCCTGGAGGTGGGAGCCCCGGACGCCCAGGGGGAGGTCTGCCCGGGACCCATGGAGCCCGTCCTGGGTACTTTGCCAATGCCGTTGGCCTCGTGGAGATGGGTGCCCCGGACGCCCGGGGGAGGACTGTGCCGGACTCATGGAGCCCGTCCTGGGCACTTTGACATGCCGTCGGCCTGGCGGTGGGAGCCCCGGACGCCCGGGGGAGGGCTGCACGGGACCCATGGAGCCCGACCCGGGCACTCTGTCATGCCGTCAGCCTGGATGGAGCCCCGGAAGCCCGGGGGACGAATGCCCGGGACGCATGGAGCCCGTCCTGGGCACTTTTCCGTGCCTTCGGCCTGGAGCCCCCAGACACCCAGGGGAGGACCACCGTGAAAACCATGGAGCCCGACCCGGGCACTCTGCCATACCGTCAGCCTAGATGGAGCCCCGGACGCCCAGGGGACGAATGCCCGGGACGCATGGAGCCCGTCCTGGGCACTTTTCCATGCCGTCAGCCTGGATGGAGCCCCGGACGCCCGGGGGACGACTACCCAGGAGCCATGGAGCCCGTCCTGGGCAATTTGACATGCAGTTGGCCTGGAGGAAGGAAGCCCCGGGTGGCCTAGGGAGGTGTTGCCCAGGCATAGCCCATCTGGTCCATATGGCAGAGAACCACCAGCCTCGGAGGGGTGTCCGGGCGTACCCTTCTCCCTAGTAATCCGGAGGAAAATTACCCCCTTTTCTTGTAATCTGTGCACGCGAGGTGACAGAGGGGACCCAAGGCGCGAATGTACCTGACCTCCTGGAGCCCTCGCTGGGATCCGGGCAGCGAATGGCACCTCATCGGGACTTCCAGGGAAGTTCGGCCATCTGGTCGCCCCATAGGAAAGCGTTGCGGGCGACCAGATGCCCGGGGGGGGGTCCGGGCGACCAGATGGCCGAGGGAATCTGGGCGATCAGATGGCTGGACACGGAAGTGAAGCCGCCTGGACTCTCCCGACCCTGTCCCCGTCCCCGTGCCCGTGCCCGGGACGCATGGAGCCCGTCCTGGGCACTTTTCCATGCCTTCGGCCTGGAGCCCCCAGACACCCAGGGGAGGACCACCGTGAAAGCCATGGAGCCCGACCCGGGCACTCTGCCATACCGTCAGCCTGGATGGAGCCCCGGACGCCCGGGGGACGAATGCCCGGGACGCATGGAGCCCGTCCTGGGCACTTTTCCATGCCTTCGGCCTGGAGCGCCCCGACACCCAGGGGAGGACCACCCTGAAAACCATGGAGCCCGACCCGGGCACTCTGCCATGCTGTCAGCCTGGATGGAGCCCCGGACGCCCGGGGGACGAAGGCCCGGGACGCATGGAGCCCGTCCCAGGCACTCTGCCATGCCGTCGGCCTGGATGGAGCCCCGGACGCCCGGGGGACGACTGCCCAAGAGCCATGGAGCCCATCCCGGGCACTCTGCCATGCCGTCCCGACAAATTCGTACGGACTCCTAACCTTCCGACACAGATCGGAATCGAGCCCTTTCTGACCCAGCAGATTTCAGGTTGATTTGCTATATACTTTACGTACGATTTTATGGGGGCCGATTCCGATCCGGTACGTAAAAGCACATCCGACCGACATGTCGGACAACCACGTACACCCAGGGGATAGGACTGCCCGGGTCACATGGACCCCGTCCTGGGCACTCTGATCTGCCGCCGGCGCCGGGGATCGAACCGTGATCACCAGATGGGGATATCCCAAAAATCTGGCATGGATACGGCCCGCCAGGACAGGTTTGGGCACCCCTGACCTAGGAGATTTGGAAAGCTTAATTTCAGCAGTTTACCATGAAGTTATTGTTATATATTATCAACATGAAGAAACTAATATGACTTAAAAAAAATTACAATACAAAAGAGATTTTCATACTTAGTGGTAGAACTTAGAACCATTAACGTTTTTTCCATGTGGTTAAGCAATAAATAAATATTCATCACCTATATTGAATTGATTCATCTAATCATTTTATCAGCTTCTCCTCAAAGGAAATATAGAGATAAACATGATACAGTAGAAAATACATCTATTTTCAACATTAAAGGAGCATCAAGTATTGGCTTGGAGACTGATTGAAAGTATGTCCTTGGCGTTTTTAACTTCATGCTCTAACAGACTAAACTAATAGAGTCACTAAATATATAGCATACTATTGAAGATGAAGCAGATGATGAAGTCCTACTGATTGTTAATCCGGGATAGTTGGAAAGCTTATATTCAGCTGTTTACATTCATAGTATCTTTATATATTATCAACAAGACTAAACAAAAAGGATCTCAATACATTGCAATAAATAAGAGATTTAGTTACTTGGCGTTAAAACTTAGAACCATTAATAGATATTCCAGGCGCTTTAAGAATAGTGATTAATTCTATAATTATATCAAATGTATTCATCCAATCCTTCAAGCAGCGTTTGATCCAAGGAGATAAACAGTCCAAAATGAGTCACAAGAAAAATTCATCTTTTTTCAAAGAATTAAACTTGGCATGTACAGTGATCGAACCTGTGACCTTGGCGTTATTAGCACCACGCTCTAACCAACTGAGCTAACTGGCCAAATTTCACATCTTCTGGAGGACCAGCACAGGAAGCAGTGCTAATGATAGTTCAACCAGGATATTTGGAAAGCTTAATTTCAGCTGTTTAATATGAATTAACTTTCATATTATCAACATGAAGAAACTAATATGACTTCAAAAAAATTGCAATACAAAAGAGATTTCCATACTTAGTGTTAGAATTTTGAACCAGTAAAGTTTTTTCCACGTGGTTTAGCAATAAATAAATATTCATCACCTATATTCAATTGATTCATCTAATCATTCTATCAGCTTCTGCGCAAAGGTAATATAGAGGTAAACATGATACAGAAGAAAATACATCTATTTTCAACATTAAAGGAGCATCAAGTATTGGCTTGGAGACTGATTGAAATTATGTCCTTTGCGTTTTTAACTTCATGCTCTAACAGACTAAACTAATAGGCTCACTAAATATATAGAATACTTTTGAAGAATTAGCAGATGATGAAATGCTACTGATTCCATACAATCCTTCAAGCAGCGTGTGATTCAAGGAGATAAACAGTCCAAAATGAGACACAAGAAAAATTCATCTTTTTTCAAAGAATTAAACTTGGCATGTACAGTGATTGAACCTGTGACCTTGGCGTTATTAGCACCACGCTCTAACCAACTAAGCTAACTGGCCAAATTTCACATCTTCTGGAGGACCAGCACAGGAAGCAGTGCTAATGATAGTTCAACCGGGAGATTTGGAAAGCTTAATTTCAGCTGTTTAATATGAATTAACTTTCATATTATCAACATGAAGAAACTAATATGACTTCAAAAAAATTGCAATACAAAAGAGATTTCCATACTTAGTGTTAGAATTTTGAACCAGTAACGTTTTTTCCACGTGGTTCAGCAATAAATAAATATTCATCACCTATATTCGATTGATTCATCTAATCATTCTATCAGCTTCTGCGCAAAGGAAATATGGAGGTAAACATGATACAGAAGAAAATACATCTATTTTCAACATTAAAGGAGCATCAAGTATTGGCTTGGAGACTGATTGAAATTATGTCCTTTGCGTTTTTAACTTCATGCTCTAACAGACTAAACTAATAGGCTCACTAAATATATAGAATACTTTTGAAGAATTAGCAGATGATGAAATGCTACTGATTCCATCCAATCCTTCAAGCAGCGTGTGATTCAAGGAGATAAACAGTCCAAAATGAGACACAAGAAAAATTCACCTTTGTTCAAACAATTAAACTTGGCCTGTACAGGGATCGACCCTGTGACCTTGGTGTTATTAGCACCACGCTCTAACCATTTGAGCTAACAGGCCATTTTGCATAACTACCTTGAGGTCCAGCATATGAAGAAGGGCAAATGATAGTTAACCCAGGAGATTTGGAAAGCTTAATTTCAGCAGTATACCATGAAGTTATTGTTATATATTATCAACATGAAGAAACTAATATGACTTAAAAAAAATACAATACAAAAGAGATGTTCATACTTAGTGTTAGAACTTAGAACCATTAACGCTTTTTCCATGTGGTTAAGCAATAAATAAATAGTCATCACCTATATTGAATTGATTCATCTAATCATTTTATCAGCTTCTCCTCAAAGGAAATATAGAGATAAACATGATACAGTAGAAAATACATCTATTTTCAACATTAAAGGTGCATCAAGTATTGGCTTGGAGACTGATTGAAAGTATGTCCTTGGCGTTTTTAACTTCATGCTCTAACAGACTAAACTAATAGTCTCAGTAAATATATAGTATACTATTGAAGATGAAGCAGATGATGAAGTCCTACTGATTGTTAATCCGGGATAGTTGGAAAGCTTATATTGAGCTGTTTACATTCATAGTATCTTTATATATTATCAACAAGACTAAACAAAAATGATCTCAATAAATTCCAATAAATAAGAGATTTAGTTACTTGGCGTTAGAACTTAGAACCATTAATAGATATTCCAGGCGCTTTAAGAATAGTAATTAATTCTATAATTATATCAAATGTATTCATCCAATCCTTCAAGCAGCGTTTGATCCAAGGAGATAAACAGTCCAAAATGAGACACAAGAAAAATTCATCTTTTTTAAAGAATTAAACTTGGCCTGTACAGGGATCGAACCTGTGACCTAGGCGTTATTAGCACCACGCTCTAACCAACTGAGCTAACAGGCCAATTTGTATATCTTCTGGAGGACCGGCACAGGAAGCAGTGCTAATGTTAGTTCAACCGGGAGATTAGGAAAGCTTAATTTCAGCTGTTTAATACGAATTAACTTTCATATTATCAACATGAAGAAACTAATATGACTTCAAAAAAATTGCAATACAAAAGAGATTTCCATACTTAGTGTTAGAATTTTGAACCAGTAAAGTTTTTTCCACGTGGTTTAGCAATAAATAAAAAATCATCACCTATATTCAATTGATTCATCTAATCATTCTATCAGCTTCTGCGCAAAGGAAATATGGAGGTAAACATGATACAGAAGAAAATACATCTATTTTCAACATTAAAGGAGCATCAAGTATTGGCTTGGAGACTGATTGAAATTATGTCCTTGGCGTTTTTAACTTCATGCTCTAACAGACTAAACTAATAGTCTCACTAAATATATAGTATACTATTAAAGATGAAGCAGATGATGAAGTCCTACTGATTGTTAATCCGGGATAGTTAAAAAGCTTATATTCAGCTGTTTACATTCATAGTATCTTTATATATTATCAACAAGACTAAACAAAAAAGATCTCAATCAATTGCAATAAATAAGAGATTTAGTTACTTGGCGTTAGAACTTAGAACCATTAATAGATATTCCAGGCGCTTTAAGAATAGTAATTAATTCTATAATTATATCAAATGTATTCATCCAATCCTTCAAGCAGCGTTTGATCCAAGGAGATAAACAGTCCAAAATGAGACACAAGAAAAATTCATCTTTTTTCAAAGAAATAAACTTGGCCTGTACACTGATCGAACCTGTGACCTTGGTGTTATTAGCACCACGCTCTAACCAACTGAGCTAACAGGCCAAATTTCATATCTTGTGGAGGACCAGCACAGGAAGCAGTGCTAATGTTAGTTCAACCGGAAGATTAGGAAAGCTTAATTTCAGCTGTTTAATACGAATTAACTTTCATATTATCAACATGAAGAAACTAATATGACTTCAAAAAAATTGCAATACAAAAGAGATTTCCATACTTAGTATTAGAATTTTGAACCAGTAAAGTTTTTTCCACGTGGTTTAGCAATAAATAAAAATTCATCACCTATATTCAATTGATTCATCTAATCATTCTATCAGCTTCTGCGCAAAGGAAATATAGAGGTAAACATGATACAGAAGAAAACACATCTATTTTCAACATTAAAGGAGAATCAAGTATTGGCTTGGAGACTGATTGAAATTATGTCCTTTGCGTTTTTAACTTCATGCTCTAACAGACTAAACTAATAGGCTCACTAAATATATAGAATACTTTTGAAGAATTAGCAGATGATGAAATGCTACTGATTCCATCCAATCCTTCAAGCAGCGTGTGATTCAAGGAGATAAACAGTCCAAAATGAGACCCAAGAAAAATTCATCTTTGTTCAAACAATTAAACTTCGCCTGTACAGGGATCGAACCTGTGACCTTGGCATTATTAGCACCACGCTCTAACCATCTGAGCTAACAGGCCATTTTGCACAACTACCTGGAGGTCCAGCATATGAAGAAGGGCAAATGATAGTTAACCTAGGAGATTTGGAAAGCTTAACGTCAGCAGTTTACCATGAAGTTATTGTTATATATTATCAACATGAAGAAACTAATATGACTTAAAAAAAATTACAATACAAAAGAGATTTTCATACTTAGTGGTAGAACTTAGAACCATTAACGTTTTTTCCATGTGGTTAAGCAATAAATAAATATTCATCACCTATATTGAATTGATTCATCTAATCATTTTATCAGCTTCTCCTCAAAGGAAATATAGAGATAAACATGATACAGTAGAAAATACATCTATTTTCAACATTAAAGGAGCATCAAGTATTGGCTTGGAGACTGATTGAAAGTATGTCCTTGGCGTTTTTAACTTCATGCTCTAACAGACTAAACTAATAGAGTCACTAAATATATAGCATACTATTGAAGATGAAGCAGATGATGAAGTCCTACTGATTGTTAATCCGGGATAGTTGGAAAGCTTATATTCAGCTGTTTACATTCATAGTATCTTTATATATTATCAACAAGACTAAACAAAAAAGATCTCAATAAATTGCAATAAATAAGAGATTTAGTTACTTGCGTTAGAACTTAGAACCATTAATAGATATTCCAGGCGCTTTAAGAATAGTGATTAATTCTATAATTATATCAAATGTATTCATCCAATCCTTCAAGCAGCGTTTGATCCAAGGAGATAAACAGTCCAAAATGAGACACAAGAAAAATTCATCTTTTTTCAAAGAATTAAACTTGGCATGTACAGTGATCGAACCTGTGACCTTGGCGTTATTAGCACCACGCTCTAACCAACTGAGCTAACTGGCCAAATTTCACATCTTCTGGAGGACCAGCACAGGAAGCAGTGCTAATGATAGTTCAACCGGGAGATTTGGAAAGCTTAATTTCAGCTGTTTAATATGAATTAACTTTCATATTATCAACATGAAGAAACTAATATGACTTCAAAAAAATTGCAATACAAAAGAGATTTCCATACTTAGTGTTAGAAATTTGAACCAGTAAAGTTTTTTCCACGTGGTTTAGCAATAAATAAATATTCATCACCTATATTCAATTGATTCATCTAATCATTCTATCAGCTTCTGCGCAAAGGTAATATAGAGGTAAACATGATACAGAAGAAAATACATCTATTTTCAACATTAAAGGAGCATCAAGTATTGGCTTGGAGACTGATTGAAATTATGTCCTTTGCGTTTTTAACTTCATGCTCTAACAGACTAAACTAATAGGCTCACTAAATATATAGAATACTTTTGAAGAATTAGCAGATGATGAAATGCTACTGATTCCATCCAATCCTTCAAGCAGCGTGTGATTCAAGGAGATAAACAGTCCAAAATGAGACACAAGAAAAATTCATCTTTGTTCAAACAATTAAACTTGGCCTGTAAAGGGATCGAACCTGTGACCTTGGCGTTATTAGCACCACGCTCTAACCATCTGAGCTAACAGGCCATTTTGCACAACTACCTGGAGGTCCAGCAAATGAAGAAGGGCAAATGATAGTTAACCCAGGAAATTTGGAAAGCTTAATTTCAGCAGTTTACCATGAAGTTATTGTTATATATTATCAACATGAAGAAACTAATATGTTTTAAAAAAAATTACAATACAAAAGAGATTTTCATACTTAGTGTTAGAACTTAGAACCATTAACGTTTTTTCCATGTGGTTAAGCAATACATAAATATTCATCACCTATATTGAATTGATTCATCTAATCATTTTATCAGCTTCTCCTCAAAGGAAATATAGAGATAAACATGATACAGTAGAAAATACATCTATTTTCAACATTAAAGGTGCATCAAGTATTGGCTTGGAGACTGATTGAAAGTATGTCCTTGGCGTTTTTAACTTCATGCTCTAACAGACTAAACTAATAGTCTCACTAAATATATAGTATACTATTGAAGATGAAGCAGATGATGAAGTCCTACTGATTGTTAATCCGGGATAGTTGGAAAGCTTATATTCAGCTGTTTACATTCATAGTATCTTTATATTTTATCAACAAGACTAAACAAAAATGATCTCAATAAATTGCAATAAATAAGAGATTTAGTTACTTGGCGTTAGAACTTAGAACCATTAATAGATATTCCAGGCGCTTTAAGAATAGTAATTAATTCTATAATTATATCAAATGTATTCATCCAATCCTTCAAGCAGCGTTTGATCCAAGGAGATAAACAGTCCAAAATGAGACACAAGAAAAATTCATCTTTTTTCAAAGAATTAAACTTGACCTGTACACTGATCTAACCTGTGACCTTGGCGTTATTAGCACCACGCTCTAACCAACTGAGCTAACAGGCCAAATTTCATATCTTGTGGAGGACCAGCACAGGAAGCAGTGCTAATGATAGTTCAACCAGGAGATTTGGAAAGTTTTATTTCAGCTGTTTAATATGAATTAACTTTCATATTATCAACATGAAGAAACTAATATGACTTCAAAAAAATTGCAATACAAAAGAGATTTCCATACTTAGTGTTAGAATTTTGAACCAGTAAAGTTTTTCCCACGTGGTTTAGCAATAAATAAAAATTCATCACCTATATTCAATTGATTCATCTAATCATTCTATCAGCTTCTGCGCAAAGGAAATATAGAGGTAAACATGATAAAGAAGAAAACACATCTATTTTCAACATTAAAGGAGAATCAAGTATTGGCTTGGAGACTGATTGAAATTATGTCCTTTGCGTTTTTAACTTCATGCTCTAACAGACTAAACTAATAGGCTCACTAAATATATAGAATACTTTTGAAGAATTAGCAGATGATGAAATGCTACTGATTCCATCCAATCCTTCAAGCAGCGTGTGATTCAAGGAGATAAACAGTCCAAAATGAGACACAAGAAAAATTCATCTTTGTTCAAACAATTAAACTTCGCCTGTACAGGGATCGAACCTGTGACCTTGGCGTTATTAGCACCACGCTCTAACCATCTGAGCTAACAGGCCATTTTGCACAACTACCTGGAGGTCCAGCATATGAAGAAGGGCAAATGATAGTTAACCTAGGAGATTTGGAAAGCTTAATGTCAGCAGTTTACCATGAAGTTATTGTTATATATTATCAACATGAAGAAACTAATATGACTTAAAAAAAATTACAATACAAAAGAGATTTTCATACTTAGTGGTAGAACTTAGAACCATTAACGTTTTTTCCATGTGGTTAAGCAATAAATAAATATTCATCACCTATATTGAATTGATTCATCTAATCATTTTATCAGCTTCTCCTCAAAGGAAATATAGAGATAAACATGATACAGTAGAAAATACATCTATTTTCAACATTAAAGGAGCATCAAGTATTGGCTTGGAGACTGATTGAAAGTATGTCCTTGGCGTTTTTAACTTCATGCTCTAACAGACTAAACTAATAGAGTCACTAAATATATAGCATACTATTGAAGATGAAGCAGATGATGAAGTCCTACTGATTGTTAATCCGGGATAGTTGGAAAGCTTATATTCAGCTGTTTACATTCATAGTATCTTTATATATTATCAACAAGACTAAACAAAAAAGATCTCAATAAATTGCAATAAATAAGAGATTTAGTTACTTGGCGTTAGAACTTAGAACCATCAATAGATATTCCAGGCGCTTTAAGAATAGTGATTAATTCTATAATTATATCAAATGTATTCATCCAATCCTTCAAGCAGCGTTTGATCCAAGGAGATAAACAGTCCAAAATGAGACACAAGAAAAATTCATCTTTTTTCAAAGAATTAAACTTGGCATGTACAGTGATCGAACCTGTGACCTTGGCGTTATTAGCACCACATTCTAACCAACTGAGCTAACTGGCCAAATTTCACATCTTCTGGAGGACCAGCACAGGAAGCAGTGCTAATGATAGTTCAACCGGGAGATTTGGAAAGCTTAATTTCAGCTGTTTAATATGAATTAACTTTCATATTATCAACATGAAGAAACTAATATGACTTCAAAAAAATTGCAATACAAAAGAGATTTCCATACTTAGTGTTAGAATTTTGAACCAGTAAAGTTTTTTCCACGTGGTTTAGCAATAAATAAATATTCATCACCTATATTCAATTGATTCATCTAATCATTCTATCAGCTTCTGCGCAAAGGTAATATAGAGGTAAACATGATACAGAAGAAAATACATCTATTTTCAACATTAAAGGAGCATCAAGTATTGGCTTGGAGACTGATTGAAATTATGTCCTTTGCGTTTTTAACTTCATGCTCTAACAGACTAAACCAATAGGCTCACTAAATATATAGAATACTTTTGAAGAATTAGCAGATGATGAAATGCTACTGATTCCATCCAATCCTTCAAGCAGCGTGTGATTCAAGGAGATAAACAGTCCAAAATGAGACACAAGAAAAATTCATCTTTGTTCAAACAATTAAACTTGGCCTGTAAAGGGATCGAACCTGTGACCTTGGCGTTATTATCATAACGCTCTAACCATCTGAGCTAACAGGCCATTTTGCACAACTAGCTGGAGGTCCAGCATATGAAGAAGGGCAAGTGATAGTTAACCTAGGAGATTTGGAAAGCTTAATTTCAGCAGTTTACCATGAAGTTATTGTTATATATTATCAACATGAAGAAACTAATATGACTTAGAAAAACTTACAATACAAAAGAGATTTTCATACTTAGTGTTAGAACTTAGAACCATTAACTTTTTCCATGTGGTTAAGCAATAAATAAATATTCATCACCTATATTGAATTGATTCATCTAATCATTTTATCAGCTTCTCCTCAAAGGAAATATAGAGATAAACATGATACAGTAGAAAATACATCTATTTTCAACATTAAAGGAGCATCAAGTATTGGCTTGGAGACTGATTGAAATTATGTCCTTGGCGTTTTTAACTTCATGCTCTAACAGACTAAACTAATAGTCTCACTAAATATATAGTATACTATTAAAGATGAAGCAGATGATGAAGTCCTACTGATTGTTAATCCGGGATAGTTGGAAAGCTTATATTCAGCTGTTTACATTCATAGTATCTTTATATATTATCAACAAGACTAAACAAAAAAGATCTCAATAAATTGCAATAAATAGGAGATTTAGTTACTTGGCGTTAGAACTTAGAACCATTAATAGATATTCCAGGCGCTTTAAGAATAGTAATTAATTCTATAATTATATCAAATGTATTCATCCAATCCTTCAAGCAGCGTGTGATCCAAGGAGATAAACAGTCCAAAATGAGACACAAGAAAAATTCATCTTTTTTCAAAGAATTAAACTTGGCCTGTACAGTGATCGAACATGTGACATTGGCGTTATTAGCCCTAAGCTCTTACCAACTGAGCTAACAGGCCAAATTTCACATCTTCTGGAGGACCAGCACTGGAAGCAGTGCTGATGATAGTTCAACCAGGAGATTTGGAAAGCTTAATTTCAGCTGTTTAATATGAATTAACTTTCATAATATCAACATGAAGAAACTAATATGACTTCAAAAAAATTGCAATACAAAAGAGATTTCCATACTTAGTGTTAGAATTTTGAACCAGTAACGTTTTTTCCACGTGGTTTAGCAATAAATAAAAATTCATCACCTATATTCAATTGATTCATCTAATCGTTCTATCAGCTTCTGCGCAAAGGAAATATAGAGGTAAACATGATACAGAAGAAAATACATCTATTTTCAACATTAAAGGAGAATCAAGTATTGGCTTGGAGACTGATTGAAATTATGTCCTTTGCGTCTTTAACTTCATGCTCTAACAGACTAAACTAATAGGCTCACTAAATATATAGTATACTATTAAAGATGAAGCAGATGATGAAGTCCTACTGATTGTTAATCCGGGATAGTTGGAAAGCTTATATTCAGCTGTTTACATTCATAGTATCTTTATATATTATCAACAAGACTAAACAAAAAAGATCTCAATAAATTGCAATAAATAAGACATTTAGTTACTTGGCGTTAGAACTTAGAACCATTAATAGATATTCCAGGCGCTTTAAGAATAGTAATTAATTCTATAATTATATCAAATGTATTCATCCAATCCTTCAAGCAGCGTTTGATCCAAGGAGATAAACAGTCCAAAATGAGACACAAGAAAAATTCATCTTTTTTCAAAGAATTAAACTTGGCCTGTACAGGGATCGAACCTGTGACCTTGGCGTTATTAGCACCACGCTCTAACCAACTGAGCTAACAGGCCAAATTTCATATCTTCTGGAGGACCAGCACAGGGAGCAGTGCTAATGATAGTTCAACCAGGAGATTTGGAAAGCTTAATTTCAGCTGTTTAATATGAATTAACTTTCATATTATCAACATGAAGAAACTAATATGACTTCAAAAAAATTGCAATACAAAAGAGATTTCCATACTTAGTGTTAGAATTTTGAACCAGTAACGTTTTTTCCACGTGGTTTAGCAATAAATAAAAATTCATCACCTATATTCAATTGATTCATCTAATCATTCTATCAGCTTCTGCGCAAAGGAAATATAGAGGTAAACATGATACAGAAGAAAATACATCTATTTTCAACATTAAAGGAGAATCAAGTATTGGCTTGGAGACTGATTGAAATTATGTCCTTTGCGTTTTTAACTTCATGCTCTAACAGACTAAACTAATAGGCTCACTAAATATATAGAATACTTTTGAAGAATTAGCAGATGATGAAATGCTACTGATTCCATCCAATCCTTCAAGCAGCGTGTGATTCAAGGAGATAAACAGTCCAAAATGAAACACAAGAAAAATTCATCTTTGTTCAAACAATTAAACTTGGCCTGTATAGGGATCGAACCTGTGACCTTGGCGTTATTAGCACCACGCTCTAACCATCTGAGCTAACAGGCCATTTTGTACAACTACCTGGAGGTCCAGCATATGAAGAAGGGCAAGTGATAGTTAACCTAGGAGATTTGGAAAGCTTAATTTCAGCAGTTTACCATGAAGTTATTGTTATATATTATCAACATGAAGAAACTAATATGACTTAAAAAAATTACAATACAAAAGAGATTTTCATACTTAGTGTTAGAACTTAGAACCATTAACTTTTTCCATGTGGTTAAGCAATAAATAAATATTCATCACCTATATTCAATTGATTCATCTAATCATTCTATCAGCTTCTGCGCAAAGGAAATATGGAGGTAAACATGATACAGAAAAAAATACATCTATTTTCAACATTAAAGGAGCATCAAGTATTGGCTTGGAGACTGATTGAAATTATGTCCTTGGCGTTTTTAACTTCATGCTCTAACAGACTAAACTAATAGTCTCACTAAATATATAGTATACTATTAAAGATGAAGCAGATGATGAAGTCCTACTGATTGTTAATCCGGGATAGTTGGAAAGCTTATATTCAGCTGTTTACATTCATAGTATCTTTATATATTATCAACAAGACTAAACGAAAAAGATCTCAATAAATTGCAATAAATAAGAGATTTAGTTACTTGGCGTTAGAACTTAGAACCATTAATAGATATTCCAGGCGCTTTAAGAATAGTAATTAATTCTATAATTATATCAAATGTATTCATCCAATCCTTCAAGCAGCGTTTGATCCAAGGAGATAAACAGTCCAAAATGAGACACAAGAAAAATTCATCTTTTTTCAAAGAATTAAACTTGGCCTGTACAGTGATCGACCATGTGACCTTGGTGTTATTAGCACCACGCTCTAACCAACTGAGCTAACAGGCCAAATTTCACATCTTCTGGAGGACCAGCACTGGAAGCAGTGCTAATGATAGTTCAACCAGGAGATTTGGAAAGCTTAATTTCAGCTGTTTAATATGAATTAACTTTCATATTATCAACATGAAGAAACTAATATGACTTCAAAGAAATTGCAATACAAAAGAGATTTCCTTACTTAGTGTTAGAATTTTGAACCAGTAACGTTTTTTCCACGTGGTTTAGCAATAAATAAAAATTCATCACATATATTCAATTGATTCATCTAATCATTCTATCAGCTTCTGCGCAAAGGAAATATAGAGGTAAACATGATACAGAAGAAAATACATCTATTTTCAACATTAAAGGAGAATCAAGTATTGGCTTGGAGACTGATTGAAATTATGTCCTTTGCGTTTTTAACTTGATGCTCTAACAGACTAAACTAATAGGCTCACTAAATATATAGAATACTTTTGAAGAATTAGCAGATGATGAAATGCTACTGATTCCATCCAATCTTTCAAGCAGCGTGTAATTCAAGGAGATAAACAGTCCAAAATGAGACACAAGAAAAATTCATCTTTGTTCAAACAATTAAACTTGGCCTGTACAGGGATCAAACCTGTGACATTGGCGTTATTAGCACCACGCTCTAACCATCTGAGCTAACAGGCCATTTTGCACAACTACCTGGAGGTCCAGCATATGAAGAAGGGCAAATGATAGTTAACCTAGGAGATATGGAAAGCTTAATTTCAGCAGTTTACCATGAAGTTATTGTTATATATTATCAACATGAAGAAACTAATATGACTTAAAAAAAGTTACAATACAAAAGAGATTTTCATACTTAGTGGTAGAACTTAGAACCATTAACGTTTTTTCCATGTGGTTAAGCAATAAATAAATATTCATCACCTATATTGAATTGATTCATCTAATCATTTTATCAGCTTCTCCTCAAAGGAAATATAGAGATAAACATGATACAGTAGAAAATACATCTATTTTCAACATTTAAGGTGCATCAAGTATTGGCTTGGAGACTGATTGAAAGTATGTCCTTGGCGTTTTTAACTTCATGCTCTAACAGACTAAACTAATAGAGTCACTAAATATATAGCATACTATTGAAGATGAAGCAGATGATGAAGTCCTAATGATTGTTAATCCGGGATAGTTGGAAAGCTTATATTCAGCTGTTTACATTCATAGTATCTTTATATATTATCAACAAGACTAAACAAAAAAGATCTCAATAAATTGCAATAAATAAGAGATTTAGTTACTTGGCGTTAGAACTTAGAACCATTAATAGATATTCCAGGCGCTTTAAGAATAGTAATTAATTCTATAATTATATCAAATGTATTCATCCAATCCTTCAAGCAGCGTTTGATCCAAGGAGATAAACAGTCCAAAATGAGACACAAGAAAAATTCATCTTTTTTCAAAGAATTAAACTTGGCCTGTACAGGGATTGAACCTGTGACCTTGGCGTTATTAGCACCACGCTCTAACCAACTGAGCTAACAGGCCAATTTGCACATCTTCTGGAGGACCAGCACAGTAAGCAGTGCTAATGATAGTTCAACCGGGAGATTTGGAAAGCTTAATTTCAGCTGTTTAATATGAATTAACTTTCATATTATCAACATGAAGAAACTAATATGACTTCAAAAAAATTGCAATACAAAAGAGATTTTCATACTTAGTGTTAGAACTTAGAACCATTAACGTTTTTTCCACGTGGTTTAGCAATAAATAAATATTCATCACCTATATTCAATTGATTCATCTAATCATTTTATAAGCTTCTCCTCAAAGGAAATATAGAGATAAACATGATACAGTAGAAAATACATCTATTTTCAACATTAAAGGAGCATCAAGTATTGGCTTGGAGACTGATTGAAAGTATGTCCTTGGCGTTTTTAACTTCATGCTCTAACAGACTAAACTAATAGTCTCACTAAATATATAGTATACTATTGAAGATGAAGCAGATGATGAAGTCCTACTGATTGTTAATCCGGGATAGTTGGAAAGCTTATATTCAGCTGTTTACATTCATAGTATCTTTATATATTATCAACAAGACTAAACAAAAATGATCTCAATAAATTGCTATAAATAAGAGATTTAGTTACTTGGCGTTAGAACTTAGAACCATTAATAGGTATTCCAGGCGCTTTAAGAATAGTAATTAATGCTATAATTATATCAAATGTATTCATCCAATCCTTCAAGCAGCGTTTGATCCAAGGAGATAAACAGTCCAAAATGAGACACAAGAAAAATTCATCTTTTTTCAAATAATTAAACTTGGCCTGTACAGTGATCGAACCTGTGACCTTGGCGTTTCTTAGCACCACGCTCTAACCAACTGAGCTAACAGGCCAAATTTCACATCTTCTGGAGGACCAGCACAGGAAGCAGTGCTAATGATAGTTCAACCGGGAGATTTGGAAAGCTTAATTTCAGCTGTTTAATATGAATTAACTTTCATATTATCAACATGAAGAAACTAATATGACTTCAAAAAAATTGCTATACAAAAGAGATTTCCATACTTAGTGTTAGAATTTTGAACCAGTAAAGTTTTTTCCATGTGGTTTAGCAATACATAAATATTCATCACCTATATTCAATTGATTCATCTAATCATTCTATCAGCTTCTGCGCAAAGGAAATATAGAGGTAAACATGATACAGAAGAAAATACATCTATTTTCAACATTAAAGGAGCATCAAGTATTGGCTTGGAGACTGATTGAAATTATGTCCTTTGCGTTTTTAACTTCATGCTCTAACAGACTAAACTAATAGGCTCACTAAATATATAGAATACTTTTGAAGAATTAGCAGATGATGAAATGCTACTGATTCCATCCAATCCTTCAAGCAGCGTGTGATTCAAGGAGATAAACAGTCCAAAATGAAACACAAGAAAAATTCATCTTTGTTCAAACAATTAAACTTGGCCTGTATAGGGATCGAACCTGTGACCTTGGCGTTATTAGCACCACGCTCTAACCATCTGAGCTAACAGGCCATTTTGTACAACTACCTGGAGGTCCAGCATATGAAGAAGGGCAAGTGATAGTTAACCTAGGAGATTTGGAAAGCTTAATTTCAGCAGTTTACCATGAAGTTATTGTTATATATTATCAACATGAAGAAACTAATATGACTTAAAAAAATTACAATACAAAAGAGATTTTCATACTTAGTGTTAGAACTTAGAACCATTAACTTTTTCCATGTGGTTAAGCAATAAATAAATATTCATCACCTATATTCAATTGATTCATCTAATCATTCTATCAGCTTCTGCGCAAAGGAAATATGGAGGTAAACATGATACAGAAAAAAATACATCTATTTTCAACATTAAAGGAGCATCAAGTATTGGCTTGGAGACTGATTGAAATTATGTCCTTGGCGTTTTTAACTTCATGCTCTAACAGACTAAACTAATAGTCTCACTAAATATATAGTATACTATTAAAGATGAAGCAGATGATGAAGTCCTACTGATTGTTAATCCGGGATAGTTGGAAAGCTTATATTCAGCTGTTTACATTCATAGTATCTTTATATATTATCAACAAGACTAAACGAAAAAGATCTCAATAAATTGCAATAAATAAGAGATTTAGTTACTTGGCGTTAGAACTTAGAACCATTAATAGATATTCCAGGCGCTTTAAGAATAGTAATTAATTCTATAATTATATCAAATGTATTCATCCAATCCTTCAAGCAGCGTTTGATCCAAGGAGATAAACAGTCCAAAATGAGACACAAGAAAAATTCATCTTTTTTCAAAGAATTAAACTTGGCCTGTACAGTGATCGAACATGTGACCTTGGTGTTATTAGCACCACGCTCTAACCAACTGAGCTAACAGGCCAAATTTCACATCTTCTGGAGGACCAGCACTGGAAGCAGTGCTAATGATAGTTCAACCAGGAGATTTGGAAAGCTTAATTTCAGCTGTTTAATATGAATTAACTTTCATATTATCAACATGAAGAAACTAATATGACTTCAAAGAAATTGCAATACAAAAGAGATTTCCTTACTTAGTGTTAGAATTTTGAACCAGTAACGTTTTTTCCACGTGGTTTAGCAATAAATAAAAATTCATCACATATATTCAATTGATTCATCTAATCATTCTATCAGCTTCTGCGCAAAGGAAATATAGAGGTAAACATGATACAGAAGAAAATACATCTATTTTCAACATTAAAGGAGAATCAAGTATTGGCTTGGAGACTGATTGAAATTATGTCCTTTGCGTTTTTAACTTGATGCTCTAACAGACTAAACTAATAGGCTCACTAAATATATAGAATACTTTTGAAGAATTAGCAGATGATGAAATGCTACTGATTCCATCCAATCTTTCAAGCAGCGTGTAATTCAAGGAGATAAACAGTCCAAAATGAGACACAAGAAAAATTCATCTTTGTTCAAACAGTTAAACTTGGCCTGTACAGGGATCAAACCTGTGACATTGGCGTTATTAGCACCACGCTCTAACCATCTGAGATAACAGGCCATTTTGCACAACTACCTGGAGGTCCAGCATATGAAGAAGGGCAAATGATAGTTAACCTAGGAGATATGGAAAGCTTAATTTCAGCAGTTTACCATGAAGTTATTGTTATATATTATCAACATGAAGAAACTAATATGACTTAAAAAAAGTTACAATACAAAAGAGATTTTCATACTTAGTGGTAGAACTTAGAACCATTAACGTTTTTTCCATGTGGTTAAGCAATAAATAAATATTCATCACCTATATTGAATTGATTCATCTAATCATTTTATCAGCTTCTCCTCAAAGGAAATATAGAGATAAACATGATACAGTAGAAAATACATCTATTTTCAACATTTAAGGTGCATCAAGTATTGGCTTGGAGACTGATTGAAAGTATGTCCTTGGCGTTTTTAACTTCATGCTCTAACAGACTAAACTAATAGAGTCACTAAATATATAGCATACTATTGAAGATGAAGCAGATGATGAAGTCCTAATGATTGTTAATCCGGGATAGTTGGAAAGCTTATATTCAGCTGTTTACATTCATAGTATCTTTATATATTATCAACAAGACTAAACAAAAAAGATCTCAATAAATTGCAATAAATAAGAGATTTAGTTACTTGGCGTTAGAACTTAGAACCATTAATAGATATTCCAGGCGCTTTAAGAATAGTAATTAATTCTATAATTATATCAAATGTATTCATCCAATCCTTCAAGCAGCGTTTGATCCAAGGAGATAAACAGTCCAAAATGAGACACAAGAAAAATTCATCTTTTTTCAAAGAATTAAACTTGGCCTGTACAGGGATTGAACCTGTGACCTTGGCGTTATTAGCACCACGCTCTAACCAACTGAGCTAACAGGACAATTTGCACATCTTCTGGAGGACCAGCACAGTAAGCAGTGCTAATGATAGTTCAACCGGGAGATTTGGAAAGCTTAATTTCAGCTGTTTAATATGAATTAACTTTCATATTATCAACATGAAGAAACTAATATGACTTCAAAAAAATTGCAATACAAAAGAGATTTTCATACTTAGTGTTAGAACTTAGAACCATTAACGTTTTTTCCACGTGGTTTAGCAATAAATAAATATTCATCACCTATATTCAATTGATTCATCTAATCATTTTATAAGCTTCTCCTCAAAGGAAATATAGAGATAAACATGATACAGTAGAAAATACATCTATTTTCAACATTAAAGGAGCATCAAGTATTGGCTTGGAGACTGATTGAAAGTATGTCCTTGGCGTTTTTAACTTCATGCTCTAACAGACTAAACTAATAGTCTCACTAAATATATAGTATACTATTGAAGATGAAGCAGATGATGAAGTCCTACTGATTGTTAATCCGGGATAGTTGGAAAGCTTATATTCAGCTGTTTACATTCATAGTATCTTTATATATTATCAACAAGACTAAACAAAAATGATCTCAATAAATTGCTATAAATAAGAGATTTAGTTACTTGGCGTTAGAACTTAGAACCATTAATAGGTATTCCAGGCGCTTTAAGAATAGTAATTAATGCTATAATTATATCAAATGTATTCATCCAATCCTTCAAGCAGCGTTTGATCCAAGGAGATAAACAGTCCAAAATGAGACACAAGAAAAATTCATCTTTTTTCAAATAATTAAACTTGGCCTGTACAGTGATCAAACCTGTGACCTTGGCGTTTCTTAGCACCACGCTCTAACCAACTGAGCTAACAGGCCAAATTTCACATCTTCTGGAGGACCAGCACAGGAAGCAGTGCTAATGATAGTTCAACCGGGAGATTTGGAAAGCTTAATTTCAGCTGTTTAATATGAATTAACTTTCATATTATCAACATGAAGAAACTAATATGACTTCAAAAAAATTGCTATACAAAAGAGATTTCCATACTTAGTGTTAGAATTTTGAACCAGTAAAGTTTTTTCCATGTGGTTTAGCAATACATAAATATTCATCACCTATATTCAATTGATTCATCTAATCATTCTATCAGCTTCTGCGCAAAGGAAATATAGAGGTAAACATGATACAGAAGAAAATACATCTATTTTCAACATTAAAGGAGCATCAAGTATTGGCTTGGAGACTGATTGAAATTATGTCCTTTGCGTTTTTAACTTCATGCTCTAACAGACTAAACTAATAGGCTCACTAAATATATAGAATACTTTTGAAGAATTAGCAGATGATGAAATGCTACTGATTCCATCCAATCCTTCAAGCAGCGTGTGATTCAAGGAGATAAACAGTCCAAAATGAGACACAAGAAAAATTCATCTTTGTTCAAACAATTAAACTTGGCCTGTACAGGGATCGAACCTGTGACCTTGGCGTTATTAGCACCATGCTCTAACCATCTGAGCTAACAGGCCATTTTGCACAACTACCTGGAGGTCCAGCAAATGAAGAAGGGCAAATGATAGTTAACCGAGGAGATTTGGAAAGCTTAATTTCAGCAGTTTACCATGAAGTTATTGTTATATATTATCAACATGAAGAAACTAATATGACTTAAAAAAAATTACAATACAAAAGAGATTTTCATACTTAGTGTTAGAACTTAGAACCATTAACGTTTTTTCGATGTGGTTAAGCAATACATAAATATTCATCACCTATATTGAATTGATTCATCTAATCATTTTATCAGCTTCTCCTCAAAGGAAATATAGAGATAAACATGATACAGTAGACAATACATCTATTTTCAACATTAAAGGTGCATCAAGTATTGGCTTGGAGACTGATTGAAAGTATGTCCTTGGCGTTTTTAACTTCATGCTCTAACAGACTAAACTAATAGAGTCACTAAATATATAGCATACTATTGAAGATGAAGCAGATGATGAAGTCCTACTGATTGTTAATCCGGGATAGTTGGAAAGCTTATATTCAGCTGTTTACATTCATAGTATCTTTACATATTATCAACAAGACTAAACAAAAAAGATCTCAATAAATTGCAATAAATAAGAGATTTAGTTACTTGGCGTTAGAACTTAGAACCATTAAAAGATATTCCAGGCGCTTTAAGAATAGTAATTAATTCTATAATTATATCAAATGTATTCATCCAATCCTTCAAGCAGCGTTTGATCCAAGGAGATAAACAGTCCAAAATGAGACACAGGAAAAATTCATCTTTTTTCAAAGAATTAAACTTGGCCTGTACAGGGATCGTACCTGTGACCTTGGCGTTATTAGCACCACGCTCTAACCAACTGAGCTAACAGGCCAATTTGCACATCTTCTGGAGGACCAGCACAGGAAGCAGTGCTAATGATAGTTCAACCGGGAGATTTGGAAAGCTTAATTTCAGCTGTTTAATATGAATTAACTTTCATATTATCAACATGAAGAAACTAATATGACTTCAAAAAAATTGCAATACAAAAGAGATTTCCATACTTAGTGTTAGAATTTTGAACCAGTAACGTTTTTTCCACGTGGTTTAGCAATAAATAAATATTCATCACCTATATTCAATTGATTCATCTAATCATTCTATCAGCTTCTGCGCAAAGGAAATATGGAGGTAAACATGATACAGAAGAAAATACATCTATTTTCAACATTAAAGGAGCATCAAGTATTGGCTTGGAGACTGATTGAAATTATGTCCTTTGCGTTTTTAACTTCATGCTCTAACAGACTAAACTAATAGGCTCACTAAATATATAGAATACTTTTGAAGAATTAGCAGATGATGAAATGCTACTGATTCCATCCAATCCTTCAAGCAGCGTGTGATTCAAGGAGATAAACAGTCCAAAATGAGACACAAGAAAAATTCATCTTTTTTCAAAGAATTAAAATTGGCCTGTACAGGGATCGAACCTGTGACCTTTGGGTTATTAGCACCACGCTCTAACCATCTGAGCTAACAGGCCATTTTGCACAGCTACCTGGAGGTCCAGCAAATGAAGAAGGGCAAATGATAGTTAACCCAGGAGATTTGGAAAGCTTAATTTCAGCAGTTTACCATGAAGTTATTGTTATATATTATCAACATGAAGAAACTAATATGACTTAAAAAAATTACAATACAAAAGAGATTTTCATACTTGGTGTTAGAACTTAGAACCATTAACGTGTTTTCCATGTGGTTAAGCAATACATAAATATTCATCACCTATATTGAATTGATTCATCTAATCATTTTATCAGCTTCTCCTCAAAGGAAATATAGAGATAAACATGATACAGTAGAAAATACATCTATTTTCAACATTAAAGGTGCATCAAGTATTGGCTTGGAGACTGATTGAAAGTATGTCCTTGGCGTTTTTAACTTCATGCTCTAACAGACTAAACTAATAGTCTCACTAAATATATAGTATACTATTGAAGATGAAGCAGATGATGAAGTCCTACTGATTGTTAATCCGGGATAGTTGGAAAGCTTATATTCAGCTGTTTACATTCATAGTATCTTTATATATTATCAACAAGACTAAACAAAAAAAGATCTCAATAAATTGCAATAAATAAGAAATTTAGTTACTTGGCGTTAGAACTTAGAACCATTAATAGATATTCCAGGCTCTTTAAGAATAGTAATTAATTCTATAATTATATCAAATGTATTAATCCAATCCTTCATGCAGCGTTTGATCCAAGGAGATAAACAGTCCAAAATGAGACACAAGAAAAATTCATCTTTTTTCAAACAATTAAACTTGGCCTGTACAGGGATCGAACCTGTGACCTTGGCCTTATTAGCACCATGCTCTAACCAACTGAGCTAACAGGCCAATTTGCACATCTTCTGGAGTACCAGCACAGGAAGCAGTGCTAATGATAGTGTAGTATTCTATACATTTCACTTGTCTCTGTTAGATTGTATTTCCACTTATGTTATGTTTATCTCCTAAGTTCTGTTACTATGGATTCTTGGAATCCTGTTGTGTTCTCCGAGTGCATTCCACAGGCGGAGCACTCTGGCTTGGACCACGACTTGAACAGACGGTTGTACCAGTATTGCCCGTTCTAATAAACTACTTTTGATCTATCACCTTGCATCCCGTGGATTTCGACATAATTTTACTGGCGACGATGCGTGCTCTACATCTATGATCTCCGTGGGACTTACAAAGGTGCTTTCTCTGAAGAAGTGAGAGAGAGCCTCGCTTCCCTCGTCACAGCTCTTCAACTCCTGCTGTTGGACTAGGTGTCATTTTGAGGATTGTCTGGAGTCTATCCTGACCTATTGGTAACTCGTCAAAGTACAGTCTCCTACTACTACCTTCATTTTGGACATCACCAAAACTGTAAGAGTTTCATGTCCCTGTCCGTGTCTTTGACTTAATTTCTCACTTTGTGTCTTTGTGCCTAACGAAGGTAGCATCTCTCAGCTTAACTTCGGACTTTTGGAGACTTTCTCAAGACTTTGCAGTTACATTTATTATATTCGGGGCCTCTCCACTTATTTCTTCATACGGTCGACCGTTGACTGTGTTTTTTTGAAAAATACTACTTCGTGTAGTTCGGGCCTCCTCGAGCCTTACCTTCTGGGTCCGAGTCTTCGAGCTCCGACGTTCCTGTTCTCAGAGGAGCGCGTAGTGCGTCATCACGTTGCTGTGTACAGCCTTCCTGTTGGATAAAAGTTTCGGCAGTCTGGATTGGTCATCAGCTATTTTGCTTTGTGACGTTTTCACATGACTCTTGTCCACGTTGCTTAGCGACCTATTCTCTGCTCTGCCACCCTTACAGCGCACTGGTTACGGGCACTAGTTACAAAGTGCTCACCGCTGGTGCGCACAGCTTCCAGTTTGTCGAAGTGCTCACCGCTGGTGCGCACAGCTTCCAATCTGTCATATACATTTCACCATTTACAGCGCACTAGTTACAGCGCAAATGTGAGACAGTGTTTATTCCTGGTGCGTGCTACTTCAAGCTTCAAGTTCATAACGGACTCATCGCTTGTCATCGCTTGTCATCGCTGGTGCGCACAGCTTTCTTACTACTAGTGCTCACCTCTGATTTGTATAACATTCTGTTTATTTACTCATAGTATTTTGTTTCTAACGTGCTCATCGCTGATGCGCACGGCTTATTTGGATTTTTTTGGCTTTTGTTCTTCACATTTGGACACTGTTTGAGTTCATAAAGAATTATTCTTGTTATCTTCGAATTTGCTCTTAAAGTTATGTCTACCCTTCAATCTGTTAATCCACCTCCAGCTTTTCTGGAAACTCCTGGTGAACCTCCAATTAGGTGGGAAATTTGCCATGATGTGTTCGAAAATTATTTAGGAACGATTGGGGCATCTAGATTTCGCCCTGAAAGAAAGAAGTGCCTGCTTTTACATTCTCTGGGTTTTGAGGGCAGGTCTGTCTTTAAGCATCTCCCAGATTTACCTGTTATTGAAGGTGTTGTGTCTGATGATTATAGTGACACTGTGCAAACACTAAAGATTCATTTTGACAAACAACCTAACTTAATGGTTCGTAGACACACTTTCTTTAAGAGAAAACAAGCTGATTCGGAAGATATTGATGCTTATATTTCCATCTTGCGGAGATTAGCATCTGAATGTAAATTTGAAAACTTTAATGAACAGCTTATCAGGGATCAATTTGTGTGTCATTGTAAGGATAAAAACATTAGGCAAAAGTTGTTAGCCATGAGTGATCCTTCCTTAGATGACACTATTAAGTTAGCCAAGAGTGTTGAAACGTCCATGGTTTCCCTCAAGGAATTAGAAGACAAAGTGGTTGAACCTATAAACGCTTTAAATTTGAATTCTTCTACCAGAGTCAACAAAAAGAAATCCAGAGTCTTCGTCTTATTCTCAAATGTGTATTAGGTGTGGTAATCCACAACACCAAAAGAGTTCTCCTTGTCCTGCTTCCAGTGTTACTTGCAACTACTGCAAAAAGATGGGACATTTTGCAAAAGTTTGTTTAAAGTTGAAAAACAAGAAGAATTTCATAAAACCTGTTGTTGGCGTTGTTGATTCTGATTCTTCGTCAGAATCAGAAACTATTGCTGTTGTTACTGATTGCTCTGAAGGGCCTGTCATTGAAGGTGATCCTGACTCTTGTGTCGACCCCATTGTTGATATTGCTGTTGGCGGTAAAATTTTGAAACTTTTAGTCGACTCAGGTGCAAGGATCACTATGATAGATAAAGAACTTTTTGACAATACATGGAATGATGAGCAACCTCTTCTTCCTCCAGACCGTACTCCTGTGTCGTATGAAGGAAGGAAAATTAATCTCCTTGGTCTCTTTGAAGACATATTATGTTTTAAGGGGAGGAAGATTAGAGGGAAAATCTATGTTGCGATTAAAGGGCTCAACATTTTGGGCTGGTTCCATCAGGGTCTTTTTGGTATGATGCTTAAGCCAGGTGCGAAAAGAACAAGTTTTTGTTGCTAGCTGCTCTGACTATTTACAAATGCTAAGGTGCAAGTTTCCTTCTGTGTTTAGTTCCAGTTTGGGAAAAATAAAAGGGTTCAAACACAAGATTATTGTTAAAGAGGGGTCAACACCTGTTAAACATAAGCTTCGGGGTGTGCCCTTCAGTGTCAGGGATGATTTGAAGAAGGAACTTGAGATGTTGTGTGAGAATGGTGTGATAGAGCCTGCAGAGACTTCCCTTTGGCTTTCGCCTTTAGTCGTAGCTCGGAAGAGGGATGGTAAACTTAGGGTCTGTGTGGACCTTCGCTCTGATAACAAGGTAATCTGGGTGGATTCTCATCCTCTTCCCCGGATTAATGATCTTCTTGCAGCCACTAAAGGTGCAAAGTTTTTCACTAAACTGGATTTAGCCAGTGCTTACCACCAGGTCGAACTGCATCCTGATTCCCGTCACTTGACTGCTTTTATCTCTCCTTTAGGCACTTTTCAGTATCGACGTATGCCTTTTGGCCTAGCTTCGGCCGCGTCGGTTTTTCAGAGAGTTATGGGTAATATCTTGGAAGGTGTTAAGGGAGTGACTGTTTTTCAAGATGATGTTTTGATTTTTGGCAAGGACGTTTCTTCTCATGATTCGGTCCTTGATAATGTTTTGGGTTTGTTTCAAGATCATGGTGTAGTGTTGAAATTGGAGAAGTGTAAGTTTATGTGTACAGAAGTTGAGTACCTTGGTCATATTTTGACACAAGACGGAATAAAGCCTAGACCTGGACTTTTGGAGGCTATTTCCAAAGCTCCAATTCCGTCTGACAAGACCGGAGTTAAGTCTCTTCTAGGTATTTGTGAATACTACTCCAGGTTTATTCCCCATTACGCGACCATCGTGCGTCCTATTAGTAACCTGTTGAAAAAGGGAGTGAAATTTGTTTGGTGCGAGCAATGCATCAAGGCTTTTGATGTCTGATTCTGTTATTAAACCTTTTGACCCTGCTTTGCCGTGCTGTTTGACTGTTGATGCAAGTCAGGTTGGTCTTGGTGCTACCTTAACACAAAGTGAGGGTGGAGTTGAAAGAACTATCAGTTTTGCATCCAGAGTTATGAGATCTGCTGAGGTTCAATACTCTGTTATAGAGAAAGAACTTTTGGCTTGTACATGGGCTATTGAGAAGTTTAGACCGTTCATTTGGGGAAGGCGTTTCTTACTTCAAACTGACCACAAACCTTTGGTCAACATTTTGGGTGGTGGTCTTACTAAATGTTGCACACCTAGGATTTTGAGGATTGTGACCAGGCTTTTGCAGTACCATTTTGATGTTGTGTATATTGCTGGTGGCAAAAACATAAGGGCAGATTTTTTGTCCCGATTTCCACCTGCTGTGCGTGATGATGATGTTGACATTTCCTTTTCCGATCTCATTGAGGAGGACTGTGATGATTGTTTGATTGCCTGTGTAGACATCCCTGAACTACAAGTTTGTTCTGAAGTGGAGTGGAGGAAGGCTTTTGAACAAGATAGTGTTCTTCAGGATATTTGTAATTTTGTTAAGTTGGGCTGGCCACGTGAGAAGGTCTTGTCTTCTTCTCTTCAACCCTTTTCTAAGGTTGGGCATGAGATCTCCATTGAAGATGGGATTTTACTTCGTAATGATAAGATCATTCCTCCATTTGCATTTAGAAAAGATATCATTATGAAGGCTCATGAGGGTCATCTTGGTTGTTCACTTAGTAAACGTAGGATTCGTGAAATGTTCTGGTGGCCCGCTATGGATTCGGATATTGATCTTTTTGTTGCTGACTGTTGTATCTGTAAATCTTCAGATAAGAGTCTCAAGACTTCGGTTCCTCCTCTTATGCCGGTTGAGTGCCCGGATCGTCCTTGGGCTAAACAAGTTATTGATATCATGGGACCTTATTCGATGCTGAGTTGCTGTTCCAGGTTCATTCTAGTCTTGATTGATTATGCCTCCAAGTGGCCGGAGTATAAATTGGTTAAAGATGCTGATACGAAAAGTGTCATTGAATTCTTGTGCGATATTTGGAGTAGGGAAGGTTTTCCTGAAGTGTTGGTTTCCGACAATGGGAAACAATTTATGAGTCATGAGTTTGTTGGCTTTCTGTCCAGTTCAGGTGTGAAGCATGTCGAGAGTTCTCTCTATCATCCTCAAGGGAATGGTCTTGTCGAGAGGATGAACAGAGTTATTGGCGACTGTGTGAAGTGGGCTAGGAGTAGTAATGTTGAGGTCAGCAAAGCGTTGGAGAGCATGATTTGGTTTTATAGGACCACTCCTCACTCTTCCACTAAGGTATCTCCCTTTGAGTTAATGAGAGGTCGAAAGCCAAACACTTCGTTTTGTCCTGGGTGGATGTCTAAGTGGATGAAGTCTAGTTCTGATGTCTCGAGTCTCATGTCCATTGTAAAGAGTAATGTTCTGCATGCCCAGTCCAAGCAAAAGGGTAATTTTGATGTTAGGAAGGGTATGAAAGAGAGTGTTTTGGAAGTTGGAGACTGTGTGAGGATTAGAAAATCTATCCATGTCAACAAAGGGGACAGCAAGTTTGGATCTCCTGTAAAAGTGGTTAAAATTGTGGGAAATGCTGTACAAGTTGAGGGAGGTTTCTGGTGGAATTTGAACAGAGTTGCTACGGTTGTTAGTAGTACTCCTGTCGTCACAAAAGCATCCTCAACCTCACCTGTCTCCTCAAAAGCTTCCACAAGTTCCTTTCCCACCAAGGCTCCTGCCACCGACTTCAGTGTCAGGAAGAGTTCTCGCATTGTTAATAGACCTTTGAGGTTTAGAAAGTAATATTTCTTTATCTGTTTGTTTTTCTTTTGTTTTCTTTGTTTTTTCTATTTTGTTTTTAAAAAGTTTTTGTTTCTTTGAGAAAAGGAGGTGATGTAGTATTCTATACATTTCACTTGTCTCTGTTAGATTGTATTTCCACTTATGTTATGTTTATCTCCTAAGTTCTGTTACTATGGATTCTTGGAATCCTGTTGTGTTCTCCGAGTGCATTCCACAGGCGGAGCACTCTGGCTTGGACCACGACTTGAACAGACGGTTGTACCAGTATTGCCCGTTCTAATAAACTACTTTTGATCTATCACCTTGCATCCCGTGGATTTGTACAGATAGTTCAACCGGGATATTTGGAAAGCTTAATTTCAGCTGTTTAATATGAATTAACTTTCATATTATCAACATGAAGAAACTAATATGACTTCAAAAAAATTGCAATACAAAAGAGATTTCCATACTTAGTGTTAGAATTTTGAACCACTAACGTTTTTTCCAAGTGGTTTAGCAATAAATAAATATTCATCACCTATATTCAATTGATTCATCTAATCATTCTATCAGCTTCTGCGCAAAGGAAATATGGAGGTAAACATGATACAGAAGAAAATACATCTATTTTCAACATTAAAGGAGCATCAAGTATTGGCTTGGAGACTGATTGAAATTATGTCCTTTGCGTTTTTAACTTCATGCTCTAACAGACTAAACTAATAGGCTCACTAAATATATAGAATACTTTTGAAGAATTAGCAGATGATGAAATGCTACTGATTCCATCCAATCCTTCAAGCAGCGTGTGATTCAAGGAGGTAAACAGTCCAAAATGAGACACAAGAAAAATTCATCTTTTTTCAAAGAATTAAACTTGGCCTGTACAGGGATCGAACCTGTGACCTTGGCGTTATTAGCACCAGGCTCTAACCAACTGAGCTAGCAGGCCAATTTGCACATCATCTGGAGGACCAGCACAGGAAGCAGTGCTAATGATAGTTCAACCGGGAGATTTGGAAAGCTTAATTTCAGCTGTTTAATATGAATTAACTTTCATATTATCAACATGAGGAAACTAATATGACTTCAAAAAAATTGCAATACAAAAGAGATTTTCATACTTAGTGTTAGAACTTAGAACCATTAACGTTTTTTCCATGTGGTTAAGCAATAAATAAATATTCATCACCGATATTGAATTGATTCATCTAATCATTTTATCAGCTTCTCCTCAAAGGAAATATAGAGATAAACATGATACAGTAGAAAATACATCTATTTCCAACATTAAAGGAGCATCAAGTATTGGCTTGGAGACTGATTGAAAGTATGTCCTTGGCGTTTTTAAATTCATGCTCTAACAGACTAAACTAATAGTCTCACTAAATATATAGCATACTATTGAAGATTAAGCAGATGATGAAGTCCTACTGATTGTTAATCCGGGATAGTTGGAAAGCTTATATTTAGCTGTTTACATTCATATATCTTTATATATTATCAACAAGACTAAACAAAAATGATCTCAATAAATTGCAATAAATAAGAGATTTAGTTACTTTGCGTTAGAACTTAGAACCATTAATAGATATTCCAGGCGCTTTAGGAATAGTAATTAATTCTATAATTATATCAAATGTATTCATCCAATCCTTCAAGCAGCGTTTGATCCAACGAGATAAACAGTCCAAAATGAGACACAAGAAAAATTCCTCTTTTTTCAAAGAATTAAACTTGGCCTGTACAGGGATCGAACCTGTGACCTTGGCGTTATTAGCACCACGCTCTAACCAACTGAGCTAACAGGCAAATTTGCACATCTTCTGGAGGATCAGCACAGGAAGCAGTGCTAATGATAGTTCAACTGGGAGATTTGGAAAGCTTAATTTCAGCTGTTTAATATGAATTAACTTTCATATTATCAACATGAAGAAACTAATATGACTTCAAAAAAATTGCAATACAAAAGAGATTTCCATACTTAGTGTTAGAATTTTGAAACAGTAACGTTTTTTCCACGTGGTTTAGCAATAAATAAATATTCATCACCTATATTCAATTGATTCATCTAATCATTCTATCAGCTTCTGCGCAAAGGAAATATGGAGATAAACATGATACAGGAGAAAATACATCTATTTTCAACATTAAAGGAGCATCAAGTATTGGCTTGGAGACTGATTGAAATTATGTCCTTTGCGTTTTTAACTTCATGCTCTAACAGACTAAACTAATAGGCTCACTGAATATATAGAATACTTTTGAAAAATTAGCAGATGATGAAATGCTACTGATTCCATCCAATCCTTCAAGCAGCGAGTGATTCAAGGAGATAAACAGTCCAAAATGAGACACAAGAAAAATTCATCTTTGTTCAAACAATTAAACTTGGCCTGTACAGGGATCTAACCTGCGACCTTGGCGTTATCAGCACCACGCTCTAACCATCTGAGCTAACAGGCCATTTTGCACAACTACCTGGAGGTCCAGCAAATGAAGAAGGGCAAATGATAGTTAACCCAGGAGATTTGGAAAGCTTAATTTCAGCAGTTTACCATGAAGTTATTGTTATATATTATCAACATGAAGAAACTATTTTGACTAAACTAATAGGCTCACTAAATATATAGAATACTTTTGAAGAATTAGCAGATGATGAAATGCTACTGATTCCATCCAATCCTTCAAGCAGCGTGTGATTCAAGGAGATAAACAGACCAAAATGAGACACAAGAAAAATTCATCTTTGTTTAAACAATTAAACTTGGCCTGTACAGGGATCGAACCTGTGACCTTGGCGTTATTAGCACCACGCTCTAACCATCTGAGCTTACAGGCCATTTTGCACAACTACCTGGAGGTCCAGCATATGAAGAAGGGCAAATGATAGTTAACCCAGGAGATTTGGAAAGCTTAATTTCAGCAGTTTACCATGAAGTTATTGTTATATATTATCAACATGAAGAAACTAATATGACTTAAAAAAAATTACAATACAAAAGAGATTTTCATACTTAGTGTTAGAACTTAGAACCATTAACATTTTTTCCATGTGGTTAAGCAATAAATAAATATTCATCACCTATATTGAATTGATTCATCTAATCATTTTATCAGCTTCTTCTCAAAGGAAATATAGAGATAAACATGATAGAGTAGAAAATACATCTATTTTCAACATTAAAGGAGCATCAAGTATTGGCTTGGAGACTGATTGAAAGTATGTCCTTGTCGTTTTTAACTTCATGCTCTAACAGACTAAACTAATAGAGTCACTAAATATATAGCATACTATTGAAGATGAAGCAGATGATGAAGTCCTACTGATTGTTAATCCGGGATAGTTGGAAAGCTTATATTCAGCTGTTTACATTCATAGTATCTTTATATATTATCAACAAGACTAAACAAAAATGATCTCAATAAATTGCAATAAATAAGAGATTTAGTTACTTGGCGTTAGAACTTAGAACCATTAATAGATATTCCAGGCGCTTTAAGAATAGTAATTAATTCTATAATTATATCAAATGTATTCATCGAGTCCTTCAAGCAGCGTTTGATCCAAGGAGATAAACAGTCCAAAATGAGACACAAGAAAAATTCATCTTTTTTCAAAGAATTAAGCTTGGCCTGTAGAGGGATCGAACCTGTGACCTTGGCGTTATTAGCACCACGCTCTAACCAACTGAGCTAACAGGCCAATTTGCACATCTTCTGGAGGACCAGCACAGGAAGCAGTGCTAATGATAGTTCAACCGGGAGATTTGGAAAGCTTAATTTCAGCTGTTTAATATGAATTAACTTTCATATTATCAACATGAAGAAACTAATATGACTTCAAAAAAATTGCAATACAAAGAGATTTCCATACTTAGTGTTAGAATTTTGAACCAGTAACGTTTTTTCCACGTAGTTTAGCAATAAATAAATATTCATCACCTATATTCAATTGATTCATCAAATCATTCTATCGGCTTCTGCGCAAAGGAAATATGGAGGTAAACATGATACAGAAGAAAATACATCTATTTTCAACATTAAAGGAGCATCAAATATTGGCTTGGAGACTGATTGAAATGATGTCCTTTGCGTTTTTAACTTCATGCTCTAACAGACTAAACTAATAGGCTCAATAAATATATAGAATACTTTAGAAGAATTAGCAGATGATGAAATGCTACTGATTCCATCCAATCCTTCAAGCAGCGTGTGATTCAAGAAGATAAACAGTCCAAAATGAGACACAAGAAAAATTCCTCTTTGTTCAAACAATTAAACTTGGCCTGTACAGGGATCGAACCTGTGACCTTGGCGTTATTAGCACCACGCTCTAACCATCTGAGCTAACAGGCCATTTTGCGCAACTACCTGGAGGTCCAGCAAATGAAGAAGGGCAAATGATAGTTAACCCAGGAGATTTGGAAAGCTTAATTTCAGCAGTTTACCATGAAGTTATTGTTATATGTTATCAACATGAAGAAACTAATATGACTTAAAAAAAATTACAATACAAAAGAGATTTTCATACTTAGTGTTAGAACTTAGAACCATTAACGTTTTTTCCATGTGGTTAAGCAATAAATAAATATTCATCACCTATATTGACTTGATTCATCTAATCATTTTATCAGCTTCTCCTCAAAGGAAATATAGAGATAAACATGATACAGTAGAAAATACATCTATTTTCAACATTAAAGGAGCATCAAGTATAGGCTTGGAGACCGATTGAAAGTATGTCCTTGGCGTTTTTAACTTCATGCTCTAACAGACTAAACTAATAGGTCACTAAATATATAGCATACTATTGAAGATGAAGCAGATGATGAAGTCCTACTGATTGTTAATCCGGGATAGTTGGAAAGCGTATATTCAGCTGTTTACATTCATAGTATCTTTATATATTATCAACAAGACTAAACAAAAATTATCTCAATAAATTGCAATAAATAAGAGATTTAGTTACTTGGCGTTAGAACTTAGAACCATTAATAGATATTCCAGGCGCTTTAAGAATAGTAATTAATTCTATAATTATATCAAATGCATTCATCCAATCCTTCAAGCAGCGTTTGATCCAAGGAGATAAACAGTTCAAAATGAGACACAAGAAAAATTCATCTTTTTTCAAAGAATTAAACTTGGCCTGTACAGGGATCGAACCTGTGACCTTGGCATTATTAGTACCACTCGATAACCAACTGAGCTAACAGGCCAATTTGCACATCTTCTGGAGGACCAGCACAGGAAGCAGTGCTAATGATAGTTCAACCGGGAGATTTGGAAAGCTTAATTTCAGCTGTTTAATATGAATTAACTTTCATATTATCAACTTGAAGAAACTAATATGACTTCAAAAAAATTGCAATACAAAAGAGATTTCCATACTTAGTGTTAGAATTTTGAACCAGTAACGTTTTTTCCACGTGGTTTAGAAATAAATAAATATTCATCAACTATATTCAATTGATTCATCTAATCATTCTATCAGCTTCTGCGCAAAGGAAATATGGAGGTAAACATGATACAGAAGAAAATACATCTATTTTCAACATTAAAGGAGCATCAAGTATTGGCTTGGAGACTGATTGAAATTATGTCCTTTGCGTTTTTAACTTCATGCTCTAACAGACTAAACTAATAGGCTCACTAAATATATAGAATACTTTTGAAGAATTAGCAGATGATGAAATGCTACTGATTCCATCCAATCCTTCAAGCAGCGTGTGATTCAAGGAGATAAACAGTCCAAAATGAGACACAAGAAAAATTCATCTTTGTTCAAACAATTAAACTTGGCCTGTACAGGGATCGAACCTGTGACCTTGGCGTTATTAGCACCACGCTCTAAACATCTGAGCTAACAGGCCATTTTGCACAACTACCTGGAGGTCCAGCATATGAAGAAGGGCAAATGATAGTTAACCCAGGAGATTTGGAAAGCTTAATTTCAGCAGTTTACCATGAAGTTATTGTTATATATTATCAACTTGAAGAAACTAATATGACTTCAAAAAAATTGCAATACAAAAGAGATTTCCATACTTAGTTTTAGAATTTTGAACCAGTAACGTTTTTTCCACGTGGTTTAGCAATAAATAAATATTCATCAACTATATTCAATTGATTCATCTAATCATTCTATCAGCTTCTGCGCAAAGGAAATATGGAGGTAAACATGATACAGAAGAAAATACATCTATTTTCAACATTAAAGGAGCATCAAGTATTGGCTTGGAGACTGATTGAAATTATGTCCTTTGCGTTTTTAACTTCATGCTCTAACAGACTAAACTAATAGAGTCACTAAATATATAGCATACTATTGAAGATGAAGCAGATGATGAAGTCCTACTGATTGTTAATCCGGGATAGTTGGAAAGCTTATATTCAGCTGTTTACATTCATAGTATCTTTATATATTATCAACAAGACTAAACAAAAATGATCTCAATAAATTGCTATAAATAAGAGATTTAGTTACTTGGCGTTAGAACTTAGAACCATTAATAGATATTCCAGGCGCTTTAAGAATAGTAATTAATTCTATAATTATATCAAATGTATTCATCGAGTCCTGCAAGCAGCGTTTGATCCAAGGAGGTAAACAGCCCAAAATGAGACACAAGAAACATTCATCTTTTTTCAAAGAATTAAACTTGGCCTGTACAGGGATCGAACCTGTGACCTTGGCGTTATTAGCACCACGCTCTAACCAACTGAGCTAACAGGCCAATTAACACATCTTCTGGAGGACCAGCACAGGAACCAGTGCTAATGATAGTTCAACCGGGAGATTTGGAAAGCTTAATTTCAGCTGTTTAATATGAATTAACTTTCATATTATCAACATGAAGAAACTAATATGACTTCAAAAAAATTGCAATACAAAAGAGATTTCCATACTTAGTGTTAGAATTTTGAACCAGTAACGTTTTTTCCACGTGGTTTAGCAATAAATAAATATTCATCACCTATATTCAATTGATTCATCTAATCATTCTATCAGCTTCTGCGCAAAGGAAATATGAAGGTAAACATGATACAGAAGAAAATACATCTATTTTCAACATTAAAGGAGCATCAAATATTGGCTTGGAGACTGATTGAAATTATGTCCTTTGCGTTTTTAACTTCATGCTCTAACAGACTAAACTAATAGGCTCACTAAATATATAGAATACTTTAGAAGAATTAGCAGATGATGAAATGCTACTGATTCCATCCAATCCTTCAAGCAGCGTGTGATTCAAGAAGATAAACAGTCCAAAATGAGACACAAGAAAAATTCATCTTTGTTCAAACAATTAAACTTGGCCTGTACAGGGATCGAACCTGTGACCTTGGCGTTATTAGCACCACACTCTAACCATCTGAGCTAACAGGCCATTTTGCACAACTACCTGGAGGTCCAGCATATGAAGAAGGTCAAATGATAGTTAACCCAGGAGATTTGGAAAGCTTAATTTCAGCAGTTTACCATGAAGTTATTGTTATATATTATCAACATGAAGAAACTAATATGACTTAAAAAAAATTACAATACAAAAGAGATTTTCATACTTAGTGTTAGAACTTAGAACCATTAACGTTTTTTCCATGTGGTTAAGCAATAAATAAATATTCATCACCTATATTGAATTGATTCATCTAATCATTTTATCAGCTTCTCCTCAAAGGAAATATAGAGATAAACATGATACAGTAGAAAATACATCTATTTTCAACATTAAAGGAGCATCAAGTATTGGCTTGGAGACTGATTGAAAGTATGTCCTTGTCGTTTTTAACTTCATGCTCTAACAGACTAAACTAATAGAGTCACTAAATATATAGCATACTATTGAAGATGAAGCAGATGATGAAGTCCTACTGATTGTTAATCCGGGATAGTTGGAAAGCTTATATTCAGCTGTTTACATTCATAGTATCTTTATATATTATCAACAAGACTAAACAAAAATGATCTCAATAAATTGCTATAAATAAGAGATTTAGTTACTTGGCGTTAGAACTTAGAACCATTAATAGATATTCGAGGCGCTTTAAGAATAGTAATTAATTCTATAATTATATCAAATGTATTCATCGAGTCCTTCAAGCAGCGTTTGATCCAAGGAGATAAACAGTCCAAAATGAGACACAAGAAAAATTCATCTTTTTTCAAAGAATTAAGCTTGGCCTGTAGAGGGATCGAACCTGTGACCTTGGCGTTATTAGCACCACGCTCTAACCAACTGAGCTAACAGGCCAATTTGCACATCTTCAGGAGGACCAGCACAGGAAGCAGTGCTAATGATAGTTCAACCGGGAGATTTGGAAAGCTTAATTTCAGCTGTTTAATATGAATTAACTTTCATATTATCAACATGAAGAAACTAATATGACTTCAAAAAAATTGCAATACAAAAGAGATTTCCATACTTAGTGTTAGAATTTTGAACCAGTAACGTTTTTTCCACGTGGTTTAGCAATAAATAAATATTCATCACCTATATTCAATTGATTCATCAAATCATTCTATCAGCTTCTGCGCAAAGGAAATATGGAGGTAAACATGATACAGAAGAAAATACATCTATTTTCAACATTAAAGGAGCATCAAATATTGGCTTGGAGACTGATTGAAATGATGTCCTTTGCGTTTTTAACTTCATGCTCTAACAGACTAAACTAATAGGCTCACTAAATATATAGAATACTTTAGAAGAATTAGCAGATGATGAAATGCTACTGATTCCATCCAATCCTTCAAGCAGCGTGTGATTCAAGAAGATAAACAGTCCAAAATGAGACACAAGAAAAATTCCTCCTTGTTCAAACAATTAAACTTGGCATGTACAGGGATCGAACCTGTGACCTTGGAGTTATTAGCACCACGCTCTAACCATCTGAGCTAACAGGCCATTTTGCACAACTACCTGGAGGTCCAGCAAATGAAGAAGGGCAAATGATAGTTAACCAAGGAGATTTGGAAAGCTTAATTTCAGCAGTTTAACATGAAGTTATTGTTATATATTATCAACATGAAGAAACTAATATGACTTAAAAAAATTACAATACAAAAGAGATTTTCATACTTAGTGTTAGAACTTAGAACCATTAACGTTTTTTCCATGTGGTTAAGCAATAAATACATATTCATCACCTATATTGACTTGATTCATCTAATCATTTTATCAGCTTCTTCTCAAAGGAAATATAGAGATAAACATGATACAGTAGAAAATACATCTATTTTCAACATTAAAGGAGCATCAAGTATTGGCTTGGAGACCGATTGAAAGTATGTCCTTGGCGTTTTTAACTTCATGCTCTAACAGACTAAACTAATAGGTCACTAAATATATAGCATACTATTGAAGATGAAGCAGATGATGAAGTCCTACTGATTGTTAATCCGGGATAGTTGGAAAGCTTATATTCAGCTGTTTATATTCATAGTATCTTTATATATTATCAACAAGACTAAACAAAAATGATCTCAATAAATTGCAATAAATAAGAGATTTAGTTACTTGGCGTTAGAACTTAGAACCATTAATAGATATTCCAGGCGCTTTAAGAATAGTAATTAATTCTATAATTATATCACATGTATTCATCGAGTCCTTCAAGCAGCGTTTGATCCAAGGAGATAAACAGCCCAAAATGAGACACAAGAAACATTCATCTTTTTTCAAAGAAATAAACTTGGCCTGTACAGAGATCGAACCTGTGACCTTGGCGTTATTAGCACCACGCTCTAACCAACTGAGCTAACAGGCCAATTTGCACATATTCTGGAGGACCAGCACAGGAAGCAGTGCTAATGATAGTTCAACCGGGAGATTTGGAAAGCTTAATTTCAGCTGTTTAATATGAATTAACTTTCATATTATCAACATGAAGAAACTAATATGACTTCAAAAAAATTACAATACAAAAGAGATTTTCATACTTAGTGTTAGAATTTTGAACCAGTAACGTTTTTTCCACGTGGTTTAGAAATAAATAAATATTCATCAACTATATTCAATTGATTCATCTAATCATTCTATCAGCTTCTGCGCAAAGGAAATATGGAGGTAAACATGATACAGAAGAAAATACATCTATTTTCAACATTAAAGGAGCATCAAGTATTGGCTTGGAGACTGATTGAAATTATGTCCTTTGCGTTTTTAACTTCATGCTCTAACAGACTAAACTAATAGGCTCACTAAATATATAGAATACTTTTGAAGAATTAGCAGATGATGAAATGCTACTGATTCCATCCAATCCTTCAAGCAGCGTGTGATTCAAGGAGATAAACAGTCCAAAATGAGACACAAGAAAAATTCATCTTTGTTCAAACAATTAAACTTGGCCTGTACAGGGATCGAACCTGTGACCTTGGCGTTATTAGCACCACGCTCTAAACATCTGAGCTAACAGGCCATTTTGCACAACTACCTGGAGGTCCAGCATATGAAGAAGGGCAAATGATAGTTAACCCAGGAGATTTGGAAAGCTTAATTTCAGCAGTTTACCATGAAGTTATTGTTATATATTATCAACTTGAAGAAACTAATATGACTTCAAAAAAATTGCAATACAAAAGAGATTTCCATACTTAGTTTTAGAATTTTGAACCAGTAACGTTTTTTCCACGTGGTTTAGCAATAAATAAATATTCATCAACTATATTCAATTGATTCATCTAATCATTCTATCAGCTTCTGCGCAAAGGAAATATGGAGGTAAACATGATACAGAAGAAAATACATCTATTTTCAACATTAAAGGAGCATCAAGTATTGGCTTGGAGACTGATTGAAATTATGTCCTTTGCGTTTTTAACTTCATGCTCTAACAGACTAAACTAATAGAGTCACTAAATATATAGCATACTATTGAAGATGAAGCAGATGATGAAGTCCTACTGATTGTTAATCCGGGATAGTTGGAAAGCTTATATTCAGCTGTTTACATTCATAGTATCTTTATATATTATCAACAAGACTAAACAAAAATGATCTCAATAAATTGCTATAAATAAGAGATTTAGTTACTTGGCGTTAGAACTTAGAACCATTAATAGATATTCCAGGCGCTTTAAGAATAGTAATTAATTCTATAATTATATCAAATGTATTCATCGAGTCCTGCAAGCAGCGTTTGATCCAAGGAGGTAAACAGCCCAAAATGAGACACAAGAAACATTCATCTTTTTTCAAAGAATTAAACTTGGCCTGTACAGGGATCGAACCTGTGACCTTGGCGTTATTAGCACCACGCTCTAACCAACTGAGCTAACAGGCCAATTAACACATCTTCTGGAGGACCAGCACAGGAACCAGTGCTAATGATAGTTCAACCGGGAGATTTGGAAAGCTTAATTTCAGCTGTTTAATATGAATTAACTTTCATATTATCAACATGAAGAAACTAATATGACTTCAAAAAAATTGCAATACAAAAGAGATTTCCATACTTAGTGTTAGAATTTTGAACCAGTAACGTTTTTTCCACGTGGTTTAGCAATAAATAAATATTCATCACCTATATTCAATTGATTCATCTAATCATTCTATCAGCTTCTGCGCAAAGGAAATATGAAGGTAAACATGATACAGAAGAAAATACATCTATTTTCAACATTAAAGGAGCATCAAATATTGGCTTGGAGACTGATTGAAATTATGTCCTTTGCGTTTTTAACTTCATGCTCTAACAGACTAAACTAATAGGCTCACTAAATATATAGAATACTTTAGAAGAATTAGCAGATGATGAAATGCTACTGATTCCATCCAATCCTTCAAGCAGCGTGTGATTCAAGAAGATAAACAGTCCAAAATGAGACACAAGAAAAATTCATCTTTGTTCAAACAATTAAACTTGGCCTGTACAGGGATCGAACCTGTGACCTTGGCGTTATTAGCACCACACTCTAACCATCTGAGCTAACAGGCCATTTTGCACAACTACCTGGAGGTCCAGCATATGAAGAAGGTCAAATGATAGTTAACCCAGGAGATTTGGAAAGCTTAATTTCAGCAGTTTACCATGAAGTTATTGTTATATATTATCAACATGAAGAAACTAATATGACTTAAAAAAAATTACAATACAAAAGAGATTTTCATACTTAGTGTTAGAACTTAGAACCATTAACGTTTTTTCCATGTGGTTAAGCAATAAATAAATATTCATCACCTATATTGAATTGATTCATCTAATCATTTTATCAGCTTCTCCTCAAAGGAAATATAGAGATAAACATGATACAGTAGAAAATACATCTATTTTCAACATTAAAGGAGCATCAAGTATTGGCTTGGAGACTGATTGAAAGTATGTCCTTGTCGTTTTTAACTTCATGCTCTAACAGACTAAACTAATAGAGTCACTAAATATATAGCATACTATTGAAGATGAAGCAGATGATGAAGTCCTACTGATTGTTAATCCGGGATAGTTGGAAAGCTTATATTCAGCTGTTTACATTCATAGTATCTTTATATATTATCAACAAGACTAAACAAAAATGATCTCAATAAATTGCTATAAATAAGAGATTTAGTTACTTGGCGTTAGAACTTAGAACCATTAATAGATATTCGAGGCGCTTTAAGAATAGTAATTAATTCTATAATTATATCAAATGTATTCATCGAGTCCTTCAAGCAGCGTTTGATCCAAGGAGATAAACAGTCCAAAATGAGACACAAGAAAAATTCATCTTTTTTCAAAGAATTAAGCTTGGCCTGTAGAGGGATCGAACCTGTGACCTTGGCGTTATTAGCACCACGCTCTAACCAACTGAGCTAACAGGCCAATTTGCACATCTTCAGGAGGACCAGCACAGGAAGCAGTGCTAATGATAGTTCAACCGGGAGATTTGGAAAGCTTAATTTCAGCTGTTTAATATGAATTAACTTTCATATTATCAACATGAAGAAACTAATATGACTTCAAAAAAATTGCAATACAAAAGAGATTTCCATACTTAGTGTTAGAATTTTGAACCAGTAACGTTTTTTCCACGTGGTTTAGCAATAAATAAATATTCATCACCTATATTCAATTGATTCATCAAATCATTCTATCAGCTTCTGCGCAAAGGAAATATGGAGGTAAACATGATACAGAAGAAAATACATCTATTTTCAACATTAAAGGAGCATCAAATATTGGCTTGGAGACTGATTGAAATGATGTCCTTTGCGTTTTTAACTTCATGCTCTAACAGACTAAACTAATAGGCTCACTAAATATATAGAATACTTTAGAAGAATTAGCAGATGATGAAATGCTACTGATTCCATCCAATCCTTCAAGCAGCGTGTGATTCAAGAAGATAAACAGTCCAAAATGAGACACAAGAAAAATTCCTCCTTGTTCAAACAATTAAACTTGGCATGTACAGGGATCGAACCTGTGACCTTGGAGTTATTAGCACCACGCTCTAACCATCTGAGCTAACAGGCCATTTTGCACAACTACCTGGAGGTCCAGCAAATGAAGAAGGGCAAATGATAGTTAACCAAGGAGATTTGGAAAGCTTAATTTCAGCAGTTTAACATGAAGTTATTGTTATATATTATCAACATGAAGAAACTAATATGACTTAAAAAAATTACAATACAAAAGAGATTTTCATACTTAGTGTTAGAACTTAGAACCATTAACGTTTTTTCCATGTGGTTAAGCAATAAATACATATTCATCACCTATATTGACTTGATTCATCTAATCATTTTATCAGCTTCTTCTCAAAGGAAATATAGAGATAAACATGATACAGTAGAAAATACATCTATTTTCAACATTAAAGGAGCATCAAGTATTGGCTTGGAGACCGATTGAAAGTATGTCCTTGGCGTTTTTAACTTCATGCTCTAACAGACTAAACTAATAGGTCACTAAATATATAGCATACTATTGAAGATGAAGCAGATGATGAAGTCCTACTGATTGTTAATCCGGGATAGTTGGAAAGCTTATATTCAGCTGTTTATATTCATAGTATCTTTATATATTATCAACAAGACTAAACAAAAATGATCTCAATAAATTGCAATAAATAAGAGATTTAGTTACTTGGCGTTAGAACTTAGAACCATTAATAGATATTCCAGGCGCTTTAAGAATAGTAATTAATTCTATAATTATATCACATGTATTCATCGAGTCCTTCAAGCAGCGTTTGATCCAAGGAGATAAACAGCCCAAAATGAGACACAAGAAACATTCATCTTTTTTCAAAGAAATAAACTTGGCCTGTACAGAGATCGAACCTGTGACCTTGGCGTTATTAGCACCACGCTCTAACCAACTGAGCTAACAGGCCAATTTGCACATATTCTGGAGGACCAGCACAGGAAGCAGTGCTAATGATAGTTCAACCGGGAGATTTGGAAAGCTTAATTTCAGCTGTTTAATATGAATTAACTTTCATATTATCAACATGAAGAAACTAATATGACTTCAAAAAAATTACAATACAAAAGAGATTTTCATACTTAGTGTTAGAACTTAGAACCATTAACGTTTTTTCCATGTGGTTAAGCAATAAATAAATATTCATCACCTATATTGAATTGTTTCATCTAATCATTTTATCAGCTTCTCCTCAAAGGAAATATAGAGATAAACATGATACAGTAGAAAATACATCTATTTTCAACATTAAAGGAGCATCAAGTATTGGCTTGGAGACTGATTGAAAGTATGTCCTTGGCGTTTTTAACTTCAAGCTCTAACATACTAAACTAATAGAGTCACTAAATATATAGCATACTATTAAAGATGAAGCAGATGATGAAGTCCTACTGATTGTTAATCCGGGATAGTTGAAAAGCTTATATTCAGCTGTTTACATTCATAGTATCTTTATATATTATCAACAAGACTAAACAAAAATGATCTTAATAAATTGCAATAAATAAGAGATTTAGTTACTTGGCGTTAGTACTTAGAACCATTAATAGATATTCCAGGCGCTTTAAGAATAGTAATTAATTCTATATTTATATCAAATGTATTCATCCAATCCTTCAAGCAGCGTTTGATTCAAGGAGATAAACAGTCCAAAATGAGACACAAGAAAAATTCATCTTTGTTCAAACAAATAAACTTGGCCTGTACAGGGATCGAACCTGTGACCTTGGCGTCATTAGCACCACGCTCTAACCATCTGAGCTAACAGGCCATTTTTCACAACTACCTGGAGGTCCAGCATATGAAGAAGGGCAAATGATAGTTAACCCAGGACATTTGGAAAGCTTAATGTCAGCAGTTTACCATGAAGTTATTGTTATTTATTATCAACATGAAGAAACTAATATGACTTAAAAAAATTACAATACAAAAGAGATTTTCATACTTAGTGTTAGAACTTAGAACCATTAACGTTTTTTCCATGTGGTTAAGCAATAAATAAATATTCATCACCTATATTGAATTGATTCATCTAATCATTTTATCAGCTTCTCCTCAAAGGAAATATAGAGATAAACATGATACAGTAGAAAATACATCTATTTTCAACATTAAAGGTGCATCAAGTATTGGCTTGGAGACTGATTGAAAGTATGTCCTTGGCGTTTTTAACTTTATGCTCTAACAGACTAAACTAATAGTCTCACTAAATATATAGTATACTATTAAAGAGGAAGCAGTTGATGAAGTCCTACTGATTGTTAATCCGGGATAGTTGGAAAGCTTATATTCAGCTGTTTACATTCATAGTATCTTTATATATTATCAACAAGACTAAACAAAAATGATCTCAATAAATTGCAATAAATAAGAGATTTAGTAACTTGGCGTTAGAACTTAGAACCATTAATAGATATTCTAGGCGCTTTAAGAATAGTAATTAATTCTATAATCATATCAAATGTATTCATCCAATCCTTCAAGCAGTGTTTGATCCAAGGAGATAAACAGTCCAAAATGAGACACAATAAAAATTCATCTTTTTTCAAAGATTTAAACTTGGCCTGTACAGGGATCGAACCTGTGACCTTGGCGTTATTAGCACCACGTTCTAACCAACTGAGCTAACAGGCCAATTTGCACATCATCTGGAGGACCAGCACAGGAAGCAGTGCTAATGATAGTTCAACCGGGAGATTTGGAAAGCTTAATTTCAGCTGTTTAATATGAATTAACTTTCATATTATCAACATGAAGAAACTAATATGACTTCAAAAAAATTGCAATACAAAAGAGATTTCCATACTTAGTGTTAGAATTTTGAACCAGTAACGTTTTTTCCACGTGGTTTAGCAATAAATAAATATTCATCACCTATATTGAATTGATTCATCTAATCATTATATCAGCTTCTCCTCTAAGGAAATATAGAGATAAACATGATACAGTAGAAAATACATCTATTTTCAACATTAAAGGTGCATCAAGTATTGGCTTGGAGACCGATTGAAAGTATGTCCTTGGCGTTTTTAACTTCATGCTCTAACAGACTAAACTAATAGGTCACTAAATATATAGCATACTATTGAAGATGAAGCAGATGATGAAGTCCTACTGATTGTTAATCCGGGATAGTTGGAAAGCTTATATTCAGCTGTTTACATTCATAGTATCTTTATATATTATCAACAAGACTAAACAAAAATGATCTCAATAAATTGCAATAAATAAGAGATTTAGTTACTTGGCGTTAGAACTTAGAACCATTAATAGATATTCCAGGCGCTTTAAGAATAGTAATTAATTCTATAATTATATCACATGTATTCATCGAGTCCTTCAAGCAGCGTTTGATCCAAGGAGATAAACAGCCCAAAATGAGACACAAGAAACATTCATCTTTTTTCAAAGAAATAAACTTGGCCTGTACAGAGATCGAACCTGTGACCTTGGCGTTATTAGCACCACGCTCTAACCAACTGAGCTAACAGGCCAATTTGCACATATTCTGGAGGACCAGCACAGGAAGCAGTGCTAATGATAGTTCAACCGGGAGATTTGGAAAGCTTAATTTCAGCTGTTTAATATGAATTAACTTTCATATTATCAACATGAAGAAACTAATATGACTTCAAAAAAATTACAATACAAAAGAGATTTTCATACTTAGTGTTAGAACTTAGAACCATTAACGTTTTTTCCATGTGGTTAAGCAATAAATAAATATTCATCACCTATATTGAATTGTTTCATCTAATCATTTTATCAGCTTCTCCTCAAAGGAAATATAGAGATAAACATGATACAGTAGAAAATACATCTATTTTCAACATTAAAGGAGCATCAAGTATTGGCTTGGAGACTGATTGAAAGTATGTCCTTGGCGTTTTTAACTTCAAGCTCTAACATACTAAACTAATAGAGTCACTAAATATATAGCATACTATTAAAGATGAAGCAGATGATGAAGTCCTACTGATTGTTAATCCGGGATAGTTGAAAAGCTTATATTCAGCTGTTTACATTCATAGTATCTTTATATATTATCAACAAGACTAAACAAAAATGATCTCAATAAATTGCAATAAATAAGAGATTTAGTTACTTGGCGTTAGTACTTAGAACCATTAATAGATATTCCAGGCGCTTTAAGAATAGTAATTAATTCTATATTTATATCAAATGTATTCATCCAATCCTTCAAGCAGCGTTTGATTCAAGGAGATAAACAGTCCAAAATGAGACACAAGAAAAATTCATCTTTGTTCAAACAAATAAACTTGGCCTGTACAGGGATCGAACCTGTGACCTTGGCGTCATTAGCACCACGCTCTAACCATCTGAGCTAACAGGCCATTTTTCACAACTACCTGGAGGTCCAGCATATGAAGAAGGGCAAATGATAGTTAACCCAGGACATTTGGAAAGCTTAATGTCAGCAGTTTACCATGAAGTTATTGTTATTTATTATCAACATGAAGAAACTAATATGACTTAAAAAAATTACAATACAAAAGAGATTTTCATACTTAGTGTTAGAACTTAGAACCATTAACGTTTTTTCCATGTGGTTAAGCAATAAATAAATATTCATCACCTATATTGAATTGATTCATCTAATCATTTTATCAGCTTCTCCTCAAAGGAAATATAGAGATAAACATGATACAGTAGAAAATACATCTATTTTCAACATTAAAGGTGCATCAAGTATTGGCTTGGAGACTGATTGAAAGTATGTCCTTGGCGTTTTTAACTTTATGCTCTAACAGACTAAACTAATAGTCTCACTAAATATATAGTATACTATTAAAGAGGAAGCAGTTGATGAAGTCCTACTGATTGTTAATCCGGGATAGTTGGAAAGCTTATATTCAGCTGTTTACATTCATAGTATCTTTATATATTATCAACAAGACTAAACAAAAATGATCTCAATAAATTGCAATAAATAAGAGATTTAGTAACTTGGCGTTAGAACTTAGAACCATTAATAGATATTCTAGGCGCTTTAAGAATAGTAATTAATTTTATAATTATATCAAATGTATTCATCCAATCCTTCAAGCAGCATTTGATCCAAGGAGATAAACAGTCCAAAATGAGACACAAGAAAAAATAATCTTTTTTCAAAGAATTAAACTTGGCCTGTACAGGGATCGAACCTGTGACCTTGGCGTTATTAGCACCACGCTCTAACCAACTGAGCTAACAGGCCAATTTGCACATCGTCTGGAGGACCAGCACAGGAAGCAGTGCTAATGATAGTTCAACCGGGAGATTTGGAAAGCTTAATTTCAGCTGTTTAATATGAATTAACTTTCATATTATCAACATGAAGAAACTAATATGACTTCAAAAAAATTGCAATACAAAAGAGATTTCCATACTTAGTGTTAGAATTTTGAACCAGTAACGTTTTTTCCACGTGGTTTAGCAATAAATAAATATTCATCACCTATATTCAATTGATTCATCTAATCATTCTATCAGCTTCTGCGCAAAGGAAATATGGAGGTAAACATGATACAGAAGAAAATACATCTATTTTCAACATTAAAGGAGCATCAAGTATTGGCTTGGAGACAGATTGAAATTATGTCCTTTGCGTTTTTAACTTCATGCTCTAACAGACTAAACTAATAGGCTCACTAAATATATAGAATACTTTTGAAGAATTAGCAGATGATGAAATGCTACTGATTCCATCCAATCCTTCAAGCAGCGTGTGATTCAAGGAGATAAACAGTCCAAAATGAGACACAAGAAAAATTCATCTTTGTTCAAATAATTAAACTTGGCCTGTACAGGGATCGAACCTGTGACCTTGGCGTTATTAGCACCACGCTCTAACCATCAGAGCTAACAGGCCATTTGGCACAACTACCTGGAGGTCCAGCATATGAAGAAGGGCAAATGATAGTTAACCCAGGAGATTTGGAAAGCTTAATTTCAGCAGTTTACCATGAAGTTTTTGTTATATATTATCAACATGAAGAAACTAATATGACCTAAAAAAAATTACAATACAAAAGAGATTTTCATACTTAGTGTTGGAACTTAGAACCATTAACGTTTTTTCCATGTGGTTAAGCAATAAATAAATATTCATCACCTATATTGAATTGATTCATCTAATCATTTTATCAGCTTCTCCTCAAAGGAAATATAGAGATAAACATGATACAGTAGAAAATACATCTATTTTCAACATTAAAGGAGCATCAAGTATTGGCTTGGAGACTGATTGAAAGTATGTCCTTGTTGTTTTTAACTTCATGCTCTAACAGACTAAACTAATAGAGTCACTAACTATATAGCATACTATTGAAGATGAAGCAGATGATGAAGTCCTACTGATTGTTAATTCGGGATAGTTGGAAAGCTTATATTCAGCTGTTTACATTCATAGTATCTTTATATATTATCAACAAGACTAAACAAAAATGATCTCAATAAATTGCTATAAATAAGAGATTTAGTTACTTGGCGTTAGAACTTTGAACCATTAATAGATATTCCAGGCGCTTTAAGAATAGAAATTAATTCTATAATTATATCAAATGTATTCATCGAGTCCTTCAAGCAGCGTTTGATCCAAGGAGATAAACAGTCCAAAATGAGACACAAGAAAAATTAATCTGTTTTCAAAGAATTAAACTTGGCCTGTACAGGGATCGAACCTGTGACCTTGGAGTTATTAGCACCACGCTCTAACCAACTGAGCTAACAGGCCAATTTGCACATCTTCCAGAGGACCAGCACAGGAAGCAGTGCTAATGATAGTTCAACCAGGAGATTTGGAAAGCTTAATTTCAGCTGTTTAATATGAATTAACTTTCATATTATCAACATGAAGAAACTAATATGACTTAAAAAAAATTTGCAATACAAAAGAGATTTCCATACTTAGTGTTAGAATTTTGAACCAGTAACGTTTTTTCCACGTGGTTTAGCAATAAATACATATTCATCACCTATATTCAATTGATTCATCTAATCATTCTATCAGCTTCTGCGCAAAGGAAATATGGAGGTAAACATGATACAGAAGAAAATACATATATTTTCAACATTAAAGGAGCATCAAGTATTGGCTTGGAGACAGATTGAAATTATGTCCTTTGCGTTTTTAACTTCATGCTCTAACAGACTAAACTAATAGGCTCACTAAATATATAGAATACTTTTGAAGAATTAGCAGATGATGAAATGCTACTGATTCCATCCAATCCTTCAAGCAGCGTGTGATTCAAGGAGATAAACAGTCCAAAATGAGACACATGAAAAATTCATCTTTGTTCAAACAATTAAACTTGGCCTGTACAGGGATCAAACCTGAGACCTTGGCGTTATTAGCACCACGCTCTAACCATCTGAGCTAACAGGCCATTTTGCACAACTACCTGGAGGTCCAGCATATGAAGAAGGGCAAATGATAGTTAACCCAGGAGATTTGGAAAGCTTAATTTCAGCAGTTTACCATGAACTTATTGTTATATATTATCAACATGAAGAAACTAATATGACCTAAAAAAAATTACAATACAAAAGAGATTTTCATACTTAGTGTTAGAACTTAGAACCATTAACGTTTTTTCCATGTGGTTAAGCAATAAATAAATATTCATCACCTATATTGAATTGATTCATCTAATCATTTTATCAGCTTCTCCTCAAAGGAAATATAGAGATAAACATGATACAGTAGAAAATACATCTATTTTCAACATTAAAGGAGCATCAAGTATTGGCTTGGAGACTGATTGAAAGTATGTCCTTGTCGTTTTTAACTTCATGCTCTAACAGACTAAAGTAATAGAGTCACTAACTATATAGCATACTATTGAAGATGAAGCAGATGATGAAGTCCTACTGATTGTTAATCCGGGATAGTTGGAAAGCTTATATTCAGCTGTTTACATTCATAGTATCTTTATATATTATCAACAAGACTAAACAAAAATGATCTCAATAAATTGCTATAAATAAGAGATTTAGTTACTTGGCGTTAGAACTTAGAACCATTAATAGATATTCCAGGCGCTTTAAGAATAGAAATTAATTCTATAATTATATCAAATGTATTCATCGAGTCTTTCAAGCAGCGTTTGATCCAAGGAGATAAACAGTCCAAAATGAGACACAAGAAAAATTAATCTTTTTTCAAAGAATTAAACTTGGTCTGTACAGGGATCGAACCTGTGACCTTGGAGTTATTAGCACCACACTCTAACCAACTAAGCTAACAGGCCAATTTGCACATCTTTTGGAGGACCAGCACAGGAAGCAGTGCTAATGATAGTTCAACCGGGAGATTTGGAAAACTTAATTTCAGCTGTTTAATATGAATTAACTTTCATATTATCAACATGAAGAAACTAATATGACTTCAAAAAAATTGCAATACAAAAGAGATTTCCATACTTAGTGTTAGAATTTTGAACCAGTAACGTTTTTTCCACGTGGTTTAGCAATAAATAAATATTCATCACCTATATTCAATTGATTCATCTAATCATTCTATCAGCTTCTGTGCAAAGGAAATATAGAGGTAAACATGATACAGAAGAAAATACATCTATTTTCAACATTAAAGGAGCATCAAGTATTGGCTTGGAGACTGATTGAAATTATGTCCTTTGCGTTTTTAACTTCATGCTCTAACAGACTAAACTAATAGGCTCACTAAATATATAGAATACTTTTGAAGAATTAGCAGATGATGAAATGCTACTGATTCCATCCAATCCTTCAAGCAGCGTGTGATTCAAGGAGATAAACAGTCCAAAATGAGACACAAGAAAAATTCATCTTTGTTCAAACAATTAAACTTGGCCTGTACAGGGATCGAACCTGTGACCTTGGCGTTATTAGCACCACACTCTAACCATCTGAGCTAACAGGCCATTTTGCACAATTACCTGGAGGTCCAGCATATGAAGAAGGGCAAATGATAGTTAACCCAGGAGATTTGGAAAGCTTAATTTCAGCAGTTTACCATGAAGTTATTGTTATATATTATCAACATGAAGAAACTAATATGACTTAAAAAAAATTACAATACAAAAGAGATTTTCATACTTAGTGTTAGAACTTAGAACCATTAACGTTTTTTCCATGTGGTTAAGCAATATATAAATATTCATCACCTATATTGAATTGATTCATCTAATCATTTTATCAGCTTCTCCTCAAAGGAAATATAGAGATAAACATGATACAGTAGAAAATACATCTATTTTCAACAATAAAGGAGCATCAAGTATTGGCTTGGAGACTGATTGAAAGTATGTCCTTGTCGTTTTTAACTTCATGCTCTAACAGACTAAACTAATAGAGTCACTAAATATATAGCATACTATTGAAGATGAAGCAGATGATGAAGTCCTACTGATTGTTAATCCGGGATAGTTGGAAAGCTTATATTCAGCTGTTTACATTCATAGTATCTTTATATATTATCAACAAGACTAAACAAAAATGATCTCAATAAATTGATATAAATAAGAGATTTAGTTCCTTGGCGTTGGAACTTAGAACCATTAATAGATATTCCAGGCGCTTTAAGAATAGAAATTAATTCTATAATTATATCAAATGTATTCATCGAGTCCTTCAAGCAGCGTTTGATCCAAGGAGATAAACAGTCCAAAATGAGACACAAGAAAAATTAATCTTTTTTCAAAGAATTAAACTTGGCCTGTACAGGGATCGAACCTGTGACCTTGGCGTTATTAGCACCACGCTCTAACCAACTGAGCTAACAGGCCAATTTGCACATCTTTTGGAGGACCAGCACATGAAGCAGTGCTAATGATAGTTCAACCGGGAGATTTGGAAAGCTTTATTTCAGCTGTTTAATATGTATTAACTTTCATATTTTCAACATGAAGAAACTAATATGACTTCAAAAAAATTGCAATACAAAAGAGATTTCCATACTTAGTGTTAGAATTTTGAACCAGTAACGTTTTTTCCACGTGGTTTAGCAATAAATAAATATTCATCACCTATATTCAATTGATTCATCTAATCATTCTATCAGCTTCTGTGCAAAGGAAATATAGAGGTAAACATGATACAGAAGAAAATATATCTATTTTCAACATTAAAGGAGCATCAAGTATTGGCTTGGAGACTGATTGAAATTATGTCCTTTGCGTTTTTAACTTCATGCTCTAACAGACTAAACTAATAGGCTCACTAAATATATAGAATACTTTTGAAGAATTAGCAGATGATGAAATGCTACTGATTCCATCCAATCCTTCAAGCAGCGTGTGATTCAAGGAGATAAACAGTCCAAAATGAGACACAAGAAAAATTCATCTTTGTTCAAACAAATAAACTTGGCCTGTACAGGGATCGAACCTGTGACCTTGGCGCTATTAGCACCACGCTCTAACCATCTGAGCTAACAGGCCATTTTGCACAACTACCTGGAGGTCCAGCATATGAAGAAGGGCAAATGATAGTTAACCCAGGACATTTGGAAAGCTTAATGCCAGCAGTTTACCATGAAGTTATTGTTATTTATTATCAACATGAAGAAACTAATATGACTTAAAAAAATTACAATACAAAAGAGATTTTCATACTTAGTGTTAGAACTTAGAACCATTAACGTTTTTTCCATGTGGTTAAGCAATAAATAAATATTCATCACCTATATTGAATTGATTCATCTAATCATTTTGTCAGCTTCTCCTCAAAGGAAATATAGAGATAAACATGATACAGTAGAAAATACATCTATTTTCAACATTAAAGGTGCATCAAGTATTGGCTTGGAGACTGATTGAAAGTATGTCCTTGGCGTTTTTAACTTTATGCTCTAACAGACTAAACTAATAGTCTCACTAAATATATAGTATACTATTAAAGAGGAAGCAGTTGATGAAGTCCTACTGATTGTTAATCCGGGATAGTTGGAAAGCTTATATTCAGCTGTTTACATTCATAGTATCTTTATATATTATCAACAAGACTAAACAAAAATGATCTCAATAAATTGCAATAAATAAGAGATTTAGTAACTTGGCGTTAATACTTAGAACCATTAATAGATATTCTAGGCGCTTTAAGAATAGTAATTAATTCTATAATCATATCAAATGTATTCATCCAATCCTTCAAGCAGTGTTTGATCCAAGGAGATAAACAGTCCAAAATGAGACACAATAAAAATTCATCTTTTTTCAAAGATTTAAACTTGGCCTGTACAGGGATCGAACCTGTGACCTTGGCGTTATTAGCACCACGTTCTAACCAACTGAGCTAACAGGCCAATTTGCACATCATCTGGAGGACCAGCACAGGAAGCAGTGCTAATGATAGTTCAACCGGGAGATTTGGAAAGCTTAATTTCAGCTGTTTAATATGAATTAACTTTCATATTATCAACATGAAGAAACTAATATGACTTCAAAAAAATTGCAATACAAAAGAGATTTCCATACTTAGTGTTAGAATTTTGAACCAGTAACGTTTTTTCCACGTGGTTTAGCAATAAATAAATATTCATCACCTATATTCAATTGATTCATCTAATCATTCTATCAGCTTCTGCGCAAAGGAAATATGGAGGTAAACATGATACAGAAGAAAATACATCTATTTTCAACATTAAAGGAGCATCAAGTATTGGCTTGGAGACAGATTGAAATTATGTCCTTTGCGTTTTTAACTTCATGCTCTAACAGACTAAACTAATAGGCTCACTAAATATATAGAATACTTTTGAAGAATTAGCAGATGATGAAATGCTACTGATTCCATCCAATCCTTCAAGCAGCGTGTGATTCAAGGAGATAAACAGTCCAAAATGAGACACAAGAAAAATTCATCTTTGTTCAAATAATTAAACTTGGCCTGTACAGGGATCGAACCTGTGACCTTGGCGTTTTTAGCACCATGCTCTAACCATCAGAGCTAACAGGCCATTTGGCACAACTACCTGGAGGTCCAGCATATGAAGAAGGGCAAATGATAGTTAACCCAGGAGATTTGGAAAGCTTAATTTCAGCAGTTTACCATGAAGTTTTTGTTATATATTATCAACATGAAGAAACTAATATGACCTAAAATAAATTACAATACAAAAGAGATTTTCATACTTAGTGTTGGAAATTAGAACCATTAACGTTTTTTCCATGTGGTTAAGCAATAAACAAATATTCATCACCTATATTGAATTGATTCATCTAATCATTTTATCAGCTTCTCCTCAAAGGAAATATAGAGATAAACATGATACAGTAGAAAATACATCTATTTTCAACATTAAAGGAGCATCAAGTATTGGCTTGGAGACTGATTGAAAGTATGTCCTTGTTGTTTTTAACTTCATGCTCTAACAGACTAAACTAATAGAGTCACTAACTATATAGCATACTATTGAAGATGAAGCAGATGATGAAGTCCTACTGATTGTTAATTCGGGATAGTTGGAAAGCTTATATTCAGCTGTTTACATTCATAGTATCTTTATATATTATCAACAAGACTAAACAAAAATGATCTCAATAAATTGCTATAAATAAGAGATTTAGTTACTTGGCGTTAGAACTTTGAACCATTAATAGATATTCCAGGCGCTTTCAGAATAGAAATTAATTCTATAATTATATCAAATGTATTCATCGAGTCCTTCAAGCAGCGTTTGATCCAAGGAGATAAACAGTCCAAAATGAGACACAAGAAAAATTTATCTTTTTTCAAAGAATTAAACTTGGCCTGTACAGGGATCGAACCTGTGACCTTGGAGTTATTAGCATCACGCTCTAACCAACTGAGCTAACAGGCCAATTTGCACATCTTCCAGAGGACCAGCACAGGAAGCAGTGCTAATGATAGTTCAACCAGGAGATTTGGAAAGCTTAATTTCAGCTGTTTAATATGAATTAACTTTCATATTATCAACATGAAGAAATTAATATGACTTAAAAAAAATTTGCAATACAAAAGAGATTTCCATACTTAGTGTTAGAATTTTGAACCAGTAACGTTTTTTCCACGTGGTTTAGCAATAAATACATATTCATCACCTATATTCAATTGATTCATCTAATCATTCTATCAGCTTCTGCGCAAAGGAAATATGGAGGTAAACATGATACAGAAGAAAATACATCTATTTTCAACATTAAAGGAGCATCAAGTATTGGCTTGGAGACAGATTGAAATTATGTCCTTTGCGTTTTTAACTTCATGCTCTAACAGACTAAACTAATAGGCTCACTAAATATATAGAATACTTTTGAAGAATTAGCAGATGATGAAATGCTACTGATTCCATCCAATCCTTCAAGCAGCGTGTGATTCAAGGAGATAAACAGTCCAAAATGAGACACATGAAAAATTCATCTTTGTTCAAACAATTAAACTTGGCCTGTACAGGGATCAAACCTGAGACCTTGGCGTTATTAGCACCACGCTCTAACCATCTGAGCTAACAGGCCATTTTGCACAACTACCTGGAGGTCCAGCATATGAAGAAGGGCAAATGATAGTTAACCCAGGAGATTTGGAAAGCTTAATTTCAGCAGTTTACCATGAAGTTATTGTTATATATTATCAACATGAAGAAACTAATATGACCTAAAAAAAATTACAATACAAAAGAGATTTTCATACTTAGAGTTAGAACTTAGAACCATTAACGTTTTTTCCATGTGGTTAAGCAATATATAAATATTCATCACCTATATTGAATTGATTCATCTAATCATTTTATCAGCTTCTCCTCAAAGGAAATATAGAGATAAACATGATACAGTAGAAAATACATCTATTTTCAACAATAAAGGAGCATCAAGTATTGGCTTGGAGACTGATTGAAAGTATGTCCTTGTCGTTTTTAACTTCATGCTCTAACAGACTAAACTAATAGAGTCACTAAATATATAGCATACTATTGAAGATGAAGCAGATGATGAAGTCCTACTGATTGTTAATCCGGGATATTTGGAAAGCTTATATTCAGCTGTTTACATTCATAGTATCTTTATATATTATCAACAAGACTAAACAAAAATGATCTCAATAAATTGATATAAATAAGAGATTTAGTTACTTGGCGTTGGAACTTAGAACCATTAATAGATATTCCAGGCGCTTTAAGAATAGAAATTAATTCTATAATTATATCAAATGTATTCATCGAGTCCTTCAAGCAGCGTTTGATCCAAGGAGATAAACAGTCCAAAATGAGACACAAGAAAAATTAATCTTTTTTCAAAGAATTAAACTTGGCCTGTACAGGGATCGAACCTGTGACCTTGGCGTTATTAGCACCACGCTCTAACCAACTGAGCTAACAGGCCAATTTGCACATCTTTTGGAGGACCAGCACATGAAGCAGTGCTAATGATAGTTCAACCGGGAGATTTGGAAAGCTTTATTTCAGCTGTTTAATATGTATTAACTTTCATATTTTCAACATGAAGAAACTAATATGACTTCAAAAAAATTGCAATACAAAAGAGATTTCCATACTTAGTGTTAGAATTTTGAACCAGTAACGTTTTTTCCACGTGGTTTAGCAATAAATAAATATTCATCACCTATATTCAATTGATTCATCTAATCATTCTATCAGCTTCTGTGCAAAGGAAATATAGAGGTAAACATGATACAGAAGAAAATATATCTATTTTCAACATTAAAGGAGCATCAAGTATTGGCTTGGAGACTGATTGAAATTATGTCCTTTGCGTTTTTAACTTCATGCTCTAACAGACTAAACTAATAGGCTCACTAAATATATAGAATACTTTTGAAGAATTAGCAGATGATGAAATGCTACTGATTCCATCCAATCCTTCAAGCAGCATGTGATTCAAGGAGATAAACAGTCCAAAATGAGACACAAGAAAAATTCATCTTTGTTCAAACAAATAAACTTGGCCTGTACAGGGATCGAACCTGTGACCTTGGCGCTATTAGCACCACGCTCTAACCATCTGAGCTAACAAGCCATTTTGCACAACTACCTGGAGGTCCAGCATATGAAGAAGGGCAAATGATAGTTAACCCAGGACATTTGGAAAGCTTAATGCCAGCAGTTTACCATGAAGTTATTGTTATTTATTATCAACATGAAGAAACTAATATGACTTAAAAAAATTACAATACAAAAGAGATTTTCATACTTAGTGTTAGAACTTAGAACCATTAACGTTTTTTCCATGTGGTTAAGCAATAAATAAATATTCATCACCTATATTGAATTGAATCATCTAATCATTTTGTCAGCTTCTCCTCAAAGGAAATATAGAGATAAACATGATACAGTAGAAAATACATCTATTTTCAACATTAAAGGTGCATCAAGTATTGGCTTGGAGACTGATTGAAAGTATGTCCTTGGCGTTTTTAACTTTATGCTCTAACAGACTAAACTAATAGTCTCACTAAATATATAGTATACTATTAAAGAGGAAGCAGTTGATGAAGTCCTACTGATTGTTAATCCGGCATAGTTGGAAAGCTTATATTCAGCTGTTTACATTCATAGTATCTTTATATATTATCAACAAGACTAAACAAAAATGATCTCAATAAATTGCAATAAATAAGAGATTTAGTAACTTGGCGTTAGAACTTAGAACCATTAATAGATATTCTAGGCGCTTTAAGAATAGTAATTAATTCTATAATCATATCAAATGTATTCATCCAATCCTTCAAGCAGTGTTTGATCCAAGGAGATAAACAGTCCAAAATGAGACACAATAAAAATTCATCTTTTTTCAAAGAATTAAACTTGGCCTGTACAGGGATCGAACCTGTGACCTTGGCGTTATTAGCACCACGTTCTAACCAACTGAGCTAACAGGCCAATTTGCACATCATCTGGAGGACCAGCACAGGAAGCAGTGCTAATGATAATTCAACCGGGAGATTTGGAAAGCTTAATTTCAGCTGTTTAATATGAATTAACTTTCATATTATCAACATGAAGAAACTAATATGACTTCAAAAAAATTGCAATACAAAAGAGATTTCCATACTTAGTGTTAGAATTTTGAACCAGTAACGTTTTTTCCACGTGGTTTTGCAATAAATAAATATTCATCACCTATATTCAATTGATTCATCTAATCATTCTATCAGCTTCTGCGCAAAGGAAATATGGAGGTAAACATGATACAGAAGAAAATGCATCTATTTTCAACATTAAAGGAGCATCAAGTATTGGCTTGGAGACAGATTGATATTATGTCCTTTGCGTTTTTAACTTCATGCTCTAACAGACTAAACTAATAGGCTCACTAAATATATAGAATACTTTTGAAGAATTAGCAGATGATGAAATGCTACTGATTCCATCCAATCCTTCAAGCAGCGTGTGATTCAAGGAGATAAACATTCCAAAATGAGACACAAGAAAAATTCATCTTTGTTCAAATAATTAAACTTGGCCTGTACAGGGATCGAACCTGTGACCTTGGTGTTATTAGCACCACGCTCTAACCATCAGAGCTAACAGGCCATTTGGCACAACTACCTGGAGGTCCAGCATATGAAGAAGGGCAAATGATAGTTAACCCAGGAGATTTGGAAAGCTTAATTTCAGCAGTTTACCATGAAGTTATTGTTATATATTATCAACATGAAGAAACTAATATGACCTAAAAAAAATTACAATACAAAAGAGATTTTCATACTTAGTGTTAGAACTTAGAACCATTAACGTTTTTTCCATGTGGTTAAGCAATAAATAAATATTCATCACCTATATTGAATTGATTCATCTAATCATTTTATCAGCTTCTCCTCAAAGGAAATATAGAGATAAACATGATACAGTAGAAAATACATCTATTTTCAACATTAAAGGAGCATCAAGTATTGGCTTGGAGACTGATTGAAAGTATGTCCTTGTTGTTTTTAACTTCATGCTCTAACAGACTAAACTAATAGAGTCACTAACTATATAGCATACTATTTAAGATGAAGCAGATGATGAAGTCCTACTGATTGTTAATTCGGGATAGTTGGAAAGCTTATATTCAGCTGTTTACATTCATAGTATCTTTATATATTATCAACAAGACTAAACAAAAATGATCTCAATAAATTGCAATAAATAAGAGATTTAGTAACTTGACGTTAGAACTTAGAACCATTAATAGATATTCTATGCGCTTTAAGAATAGTAATTAATTCTATAATCATATCAAATGTATTCATCCAATCCTTCAAGCAGTGTTTGATCCAAGGAGATAAACAGTCCAAGATGAGACACAATAAAAATTCATCTTTTTTCAAAGAATTAAACTTGGCCTGTACAGGGATCGAACCTGTGACCTTGGCGTTATTAGCACCACGTTCTAACCAACTGAGCTAACAGGCCAATTTGCACATCTTCTGGAGGACCAGCACAGGAAGCAGTGCTAATGATAGTTCAACCGGGAGATTTGGAAAGCTTAATTTCAGCTGTTTAATATGAATTAACTTTCATATTATCAACATGAAGAAACTAATATGACTTCAAAAAAATTGCAATACAAAAGAGATTTCCATACTTAGTGTTAGAATTTTGAACCAGTAACGTTTTTTCCACGTGGTTTAGCAATAAATAAATATTCATCACCTATATTCAATTGATTCATCTAATCATTCTATCAGCTTCTGCGCAAAGGAAATATGGAGGTAAACATGATACAGAAGAAAATACATCTATTTTCAACATTAAAGGAGCATCAAGTATTGGCTTGGAGACAGATTGAAATTATGTCCTTTGTGTTTTTACCTTCATGCTCTAACAGACTAAACTAATAGGCTCACTAAATATATAGAATACTTTTGAAGAATTAGCAGATGATGAAATGCTACTGATTCCATCCAATCCTTCAAGCAGCGTGTGATTCAAGGAGATAAACAGTCCAAAATGAGACACAAGAAAAATTCATCTTTGTTCAAATAATTAAACTTGGCCTGTACAGGGATCGAACCTGTGACCTTGGCGTTATTAGCACCACGCTCTAACCATCAGAGTTAACAGGCCATTTGGCACAACTACCTGGAGGTCCAGCATATGAAGAAGGGCAAATGATAGTTAACCCAGGAGATTTGGAAAGCTTAATTTCAGCAGTTTACCATGAAGTTTTTGTTATATATTATCAACATGAAGAAACTAATATGACCTAAAAAAAATTACAATACAAAAGAGATTTTCATACTTAGTGTTAGAACTTAGAACCATTAACGTTTTTTCCATGTGGTTAAGCAATATATAAATATTCATCACCTATATTGAATTGATTCATCTAATCATTTTATCAGCTTCTCCTCAAAGGAAATATAGAGATAAACATGATACAGTAGAAAATACATCTATTTTCAACAATAAAGGAGCATCAAGTATTGGCTTGGAGACTGATTGAAAGTATGTCCTTGTCGTTTTTAACTTCATGCTCTAACAGACTAAACTAATAGAGTCACTAAATATATAGCATACTATTGAAGATGAAGCAGATGATGAAGTCCTACTGATTGTTAATCCGGGATAGTTGGAAAGCTTATATTCAGCTGTTTACATTCATAGTATCTTTATATATTATCAACAAGACTAAACAAAAATGATCTCAATAAATTGATATAAATAAGAGATTTAGTTACTTGGCGTTGGAACTTAGAACCATTAATAGATATTCCAGGCGCTTTAAGAATAGAAATTAATTCTATAATTATATCAAATGTATTCATCGAGTCCTTCAAGCAGCGTTTGATCCAAGGAGATAAACAGTCCAAAATGAGACACAAGAAAAATTAATCTTTTTTCAAAGAATTAAACTTGGCCTGTACAGGGATCGAACCTGTGACCTTGGCGTTATTAGCACCACGCTCTAACCAACTGAGCTAACAGGCCAATTTGCACATCTTTTGGAGGACCAGCACATGAAGCAGTGCTAATGATAGTTCAACCGGGAGATTTGGAAAGCTTCATTTCAGCTGTTTAATATGTATTAACTTTCATATTTTCAACATGAAGAAACTAATATGACTTCAAAAAAATTGCAATACAAAAGAGATTTCCATACTTAGTGTTAGAATTTTGAACCAGTAACGTTTTTTCCACGTGGTTTAGCAATAAATAAATATTCATCACCTATATTCAATTGATTCATCTAATCATTCTATCAGCTTCTGTGCAAAGGAAATATAGAGGTAAACATGATACAGAAGAAAATATATCTATTTTCAACATTAAAGGAGCATCAAGTATTGGCTTGGAGACTGATTGAAATTATGTCCTTTGCGTTTTTAACTTCATGCTCTAACAGACTAAACTAATAGGCTCACTAAATATATAGAATACTTTTGAAGAATTAGCAGATGATGAAATGCTACTGATTCCATCCAATCCTTCAAGCAGCGTGTGATTCAAGGAGATAAACAGTCCAAAATGAGACACAAGAAAAATTCATCTTTGTTCAAATAATTAAACTTGGCCTGTACAGGGATCGAACCTGTGACCTTGGCGTTATTAGCACCACGCTCTAACCATCAGAGCTAACAGGCCATTTGGCACAACTACCTGGAGGTCCAGCATATGAAGAAGGGCAAATGATAGTTAACCCAGGAGATTTGGAAAGCTTAATTTCAGCAGTTTACCATGAAGTTTTTGTTATATATTATCAACATGAAGAAACTAATATGACCTAAAAAAAATTACAATACAAAAGAGATTTTCATACTTAGTGTTGGAACTTAGAACCATTAACGTTTTTTCCATGTGGTTAAGCAATAAATAAATATTCATCACCTATATTGAATTGATTCATCTAATCATTTTATCAGCTTCTCCTCAAAGGAAATATAGAGATAAACATGATACAGTAGAAAATACATCTATTTTCAACATTAAAGGAGCATCAAGTATTGGCTTGGAGACTGATTGAAAGTATGTCCTTGTTGTTTTTAACTTCATGCTCTAACAGACTAAACTAATAGAGTCACTAACTATATAGCATACTATTGAAGATGAAGCAGATGATGAAGTCCTACTGATTGTTAATTCGGGATAGTTGGAAAGCTTATATTCAGCTGTTTACATTCATAGTATCTTTATATATTATCAACAAGACTAAACAAAAATGATCTCAATAAATTGCTATAAATAGGAGATTTAGTTACTTGGCGTTAGAACTTTGAACCATTAATAGATATTCCAGGCGCTTTAAGAATAGAAATTAATTCTATAATTATATCAAATGTATTCATCGAGTCCTTCAAGCAGCGTTTGATCCAAGGAGATAAACAGTCCAAAATGAGACACAAGAAAAATTAATCTTTTTTCAAAGAATTAAACTTGGCCTGTACAGGGATCGAACCTGTGACCTTGGAGTTATTAGCACCACACTCTAACCAACTAAGCTAACAGGCCAATTTGCACATCTTTAGGAGGACCAGCACAGGAAGCAGTGCTAATGATAGTTCAACCGGGAGATTTGGAAAGCTTAATTTCAGCTGTTTAATATGAATTAACCTTCATATTATCAACATGAAGAAACTAATATGACTTCAAAAAAATTGCAATACAAAAGAGATTTCCATACTTAGTGTTAGAATTTTGAACCAGTAACGTTTTTTCCACGTGGTTTAGCAATAAATAAATATTCATCACCTATATTCAATTGATTCATCTAATCATTCTATCAGCTTCTGTGCAAAGGAAATATAGAGGTAAACATGATACAGAAGAAAATACATCTATTTTCAACATTAAAGGAGCATCAAGTATTGGCTTGGAGACTGATTGAAATTATGTCCTTTGCGTTTTTAACTTCATGCTCTAACAGACTAAACTAATAGGCTCACTAAATATATAGAATACTTTTGAAGAATTAGCAGATGATGAAATGCTACTGATTCCATCCAATCCTTCAAGCAGCGTGTGATTCAAGGAGATAAACAGTCCAAAATGAGACACAAGAAAAATTCATCTTTGTTCAAACAATTAAACTTGGCCTGTACAGGGATCGAACCTGTGACCTTGGCGTTATTAGCACCACACTCTAACCATCTGAGCTAACAGGCCATTTTGCACAATTACCTGGAGGTCCAGCATATGAAGAAGGGCAAATGATAGTTAACCCAGGAGATTTGGAAAGCTTAATTTCAGCAGTTTACCATGAAGTTATTGTTATATATTATCAACATGAAGAAACTAATATGACTTAAAAAAAATTACAATACAAAAGAGATTTTCATACTTAGAGTTAGAACTTAGAACCATTAACGTTTTTTCCATGTGGTTAAGCAATATATAAATATTCATCACCTATATTGAATTGATTCATCTAATCATTTTATCAGCTTCTCCTCAAAGGAAATATAGAGATAAACATGATACAGTAGAAAATACATCTATTTTCAACAATAAAGGAGCATCAAGTATTGGCTTGGAGACTGATTGAAAGTATGTCCTTGTCGTTTTTAACTTCATGCTCTAACAGACTAAACTAATAGAGTCACTAAATATATAGCATACTATTGAAGATGAAGCAGATGATGAAGTCCTACTGATTGTTAATCCGGGATAGTTGGAAAGCTTATATTCAGCTGTTTACATTCATAGTATCTTTATATATTATCAACAAGACTAAACAAAAATGATCTCAATAAATTGATATAAATAAGAGATTTAGTTACTTGGCGTTGGAACTTAGAACCATTAATAGATATTCCAGGCGCTTTAAGAATAGAAATTAATTCTATAATTATATCAAATGTATTCATCGAGTCCTTCAAGCAGCGTTTGATCCAAGGAGATAAACAGTCCAAAATGAGACACAAGAAAAATTAATCTTTTTTCAAAGAATTAAACTTGGCCTGTACAGGGATCGAACCTGTGACCTTGGCGTTATTAGCACCACGCTCTAACCAACTGAGCTAACAGGCCAATTTGCACATCTTTTGGAGGACCAGCACATGAAGCAGTGCTAATGATAGTTCAACCGGGAGATTTGGAAAGCTTTATTTCAGCTGTTTAATATGTATTAACTTTCATATTTTCAACATGAAGAAACTAATATGACTTCAAAAAAATTGCAATACAAAAGAGATTTCCATACTTAGTGTTAGAATTTTGAACCAGTAACGTTTTTTCCACGTGGTTTAGCAATAAATAAATATTCATCACCTATATTCAATTGATTCATCTAATCATTCTATCAGCTTCTGTGCAAAGGAAATATAGAGGTAAACATGATACAGAAGAAAATATATCTATTTTCAACATTAAAGGAGCATCAAGTATTGGCTTGGAGACTGATTGAAATTATGTCCTTTGCGTTTTTAACTTCATGCTCTAACAGACTAAACTAATAGGCTCACTAAATATATAGAATACTTTTGAAGAATTAGCAGATGATGAAATGCTACTGATTCCATCCAATCCTTCAAGCAGCGTGTGATTCAAGGAGATAAACAGTCCAAAATGAGACACAAGAAAAATTCATCTTTGTTCAAACAATTAAACTTGGCCTGTACAGGGATCGAACCTGTGACCTTGGCGTTATTAGCACCAAACTCTAACCATCTGAGCTAACAGGCCATTTTGCACAATTACCTGGAGGTCCAGCATATGAAGAAGGGCAAATGATAGTTAACCCAGGAGATTTGGAAAGCTTAATTTCAGCAGTTTACCATGAAGTTATTGTTATATATTATCAACATGAAGAAACTAATATGACTTAAAAAAAATTACAATACAAAAGAGATTTTCATACTTAGAGTTAGAACTTAGAACCATTAACGTTTTTTCCATGTGGTTAAGCAATATATAAATATTCATCACCTATATTGAATTGATTCATCTAATCATTTTATCAGCTTCTCCTCAAAGGAAATATAGAGATAAACATGATACAGTAGAAAATACATCTATTTTCAACAATAAAGGAGCATCAAGTATTGGCTTGGAGACTGATTGAAAGTATGTCCTTGTCGTTTTTAACTTCATGCTCTAACAGACTAAACTAATAGAGTCACTAAATATATAGCATACTATTGAAGATGAAGCAGATGATGAAGTCCTACTGATTGTTAATCCGGGATAGTTGGAAAGCTTATATTCAGCTGTTTACATTCATAGTATCTTTATATATTATCAACAAGACTAAACAAAAATGATCTCAATAAATTGATATAAATAAGAGATTTAGTTACTTGGCGTTGGAAATTAGAACCATTAATAGATATTCCAGGCGCTTTAAGAATAGAAATTAATTCTATAATTATATCAAATGTATTCATCGAGTCCTTCAAGCAGCGTTTGATCCAAGGAGATAAACAGTCCAAAATGAGACACAAGAAAAATTAATCTTTTTTCAAAGAATTAAACTTGGCCTGTACAGGGATCAAACCTGTGACCTTGGCGTTATTAGCACCACGCTCTAACCAACTGAGCTAACAGGCCAATTTGCACATCTTTTGGAGGACCAGCACATGAAGCAGTGCTAATGATAGTTCAACCGGGAGATTTGGAAAGCTTTATTTCAGCTGTTTAATATGTATTAACTTTCATATTTTCAACATGAAGAAACTAATATGACTTCAAAAAAATTGCAATACAAAAGAGATTTCCATACTTAGTGTTAGAATTTTGAACCAGTAACGTTTTTTCCACGTGGTTTAGCAAGAAATAAATATTCATCACCTATATTCAATTGATTCATCTAATCATTCTATCAGCTTCTGTGCAAAGGAAATATAGAGGTAAACATGATACAGAAGAAAATATATCTATTTTCAACATTAAAGGAGCATCAAGTATTGGCTTGGAGACTGATTGAAATTATGTCCTTTGCGTTTTTAACTTCATGCTCTAACAGACTAAACTAATAGGCTCACTAAATATATAGAATACTTTTGAAGAATTAGCAGATGATGAAATGCTACTGATTCCATCCAATCCTTCAAGCAGCGTGTGATTCAAGGAGATAAACAGTCCAAAATGAGACACAAGAAAAATTCATCTTTGTTCAAACAAATAAACTTGGCCTGTACAGGGATCGAACCTGTGACCTTGGCGCTATTAGCACCACGCTCTAACCATCTGAGCTAACAGGCCATTTTGCACAACTACCTGGAGGTCCAGCATATGAAGAAGGGCAAATGATAGTTAACCCAGGACATTTGGAAAGCTTAATGCCAGCAGTTTACCATGAAGTTATTGTTATTTATTATCAACATGAAGAAACTAATATGACTTAAAAAAATTACAATACAAAAGAGATTTTCATACTTAGTGTTAGAACTTAGAACCATTAACGTTTTTTCCATGTGGTTAAGCAATAAATAAATATTCATCACCTATATTGAATTGATTCATCTAATCATTTTGTCAGCTTCTCCTCAAAGGAAATATAGAGATAAACATGATACAGTAGAAAATACATCTATTTTCAACATTAAAGGTGCATCAAGTATTGGCTTGGAGACTGATTGAAAGTATGTCCTTGGCGTTTTTAACTTTATGCTCTAACAGACTAAACTAATAGTCTCACTAAATATATAGTATACTATTAAAGAGGAAGCAGTTGATGAAGTCCTACTGATTGTTAATCCGGGATAGTTGGAAAGCTTATATTCAGCTGTTTACATTCATAGTATCTTTATATATTATCAACAAGACTAAACAAAAATGATCTCAATAAATTGCAATAAATAAGAGATTTAGTAACTTGGCGTTAGAACTTAGAACCATTAATAGATATTCTAGGCGCTTTAAGAATAGTAATTAATTCTATAATCATATCAAATGTATTCATCCAATCCTTCAAGCAGTGTTTGATCCAAGGAGATAAACAGTCCAAAATGAGACACAATAAAAATTCATCTTTTTTCAAAGAATTAAACTTGGCCTGTACAGGGATCGAACCTGTGACCTTGGCGTTATTAGCACCACGTTCTAACCAACTGAGCTAACAGGCCAATTTGCACATCATCTGGAGGACCAGCACAGGAAGCAGTGCTAATGATAGTTCAACCGGGAGATTTGGAAAGCTTAATTTCAGCTGTTTAATATGAATTAACTTTCATATTATCAACATGAAGAAACTAATATGACTTCAAAAAAATTGCAATACAAAAGAGATTTCCATACTTAGTGTTAGAATTTTGAACCAGTAACGTTTTTTCAACGTGGTTTAGCAATAAATAAATATTCATCACCTATATTCAATTGATTCATCTAATCATTCTATCAGCTTCTGCGCAAAGGAAATATGGAGGTAAACATGATACAGAAGAAAATACATCTATTTTCAATATTAAAGGAGCATCAAGTATTGGCTTGGAGACAGATTGAAATTATGTCCTTTGCGTTTTTAACTTCATGCTCTAACAGACTAAACTAATAGGCTCACTAAATATATAGAATACTTTTGAAGAATTAGCAGATGATGAAATGCTACTGATTCCATCCAATCCTTCAAGCAGCGTGTGATTCAAGGAGATAAACATTCCAAAATGAGACACAAGAAAAATTCATCTTTGTTCAAATAATTAAACTTGGCCTGTACAGGGATCGAACCTGTGACCTTGGTGTTATTAGCACCACGCTCTAACCATCAGAGCTAACAGGCCATTTGGCACAACTACCTGGAGGTCCAGCATATGAAGAAGGGCAAATGATAGTTAACCCAGGAGATTTGGAAAGCTTAATTTCAGCAGTTTACCATGAAGTTATTGTTATATATTATCAACATGAAGAAACTAATATGACCTAAAAAAAATTACAATACAAAGGAGATTTTCATACTTAGTGTTAGAACTTAGAACCATTAACGTTTTTTCCATGTGGTTAAGCAATAAATAAATATTCATCACCTATATTGAATTGATTCATCTAATCATTTTATCAGCTTCTCCTCAAAGGAAATATAGAGATAAACATGATACAGTAGAAAATACATCTATTTTCAACAATAAAGGAGCATCAAGTATTGGCTTGGAGACTGATTGAAAGTATGTCCTTGTCGTTTTTAACTTCATGCTCTAACAGACTAAACTAATAGAGTCACTAAATATATAGCATACTATTGAAGATGAAGCAGATGATGAAGTCCTACTGATTGTTAATCCGGGATAGTTGGAAAGCTTATATTCAGCTGTTTACATTCATAGTATCTTTATATATTATCAACAAGACTAAACAAAAATGATCTCAATAAATTGATATAAATAAGAGATTTAGTTACTTGGCGTTGGAACTTAGAACCATTAATAGATATTCCAGGCGCTTTAAGAATAGAAATTAATTCTATAATTATATCAAATGTATTCATCGAGTCCTTCAAGCAGCGTTTGATCCAAGGAGATAAACAGTCCAAAATGAGACACAAGAAAAATTAATCTTTTTTCAAAGAATTAAACTTGGCCTGTACAGGGATCGAACCTGTGACCTTGGCGTTATTAGCACCACGCTCTAACCAACTGAGCTAACAGGCCAATTTGCACATCTTTTGGAGGACCAGCACATGAAGCAGTGCTAATGATAGTTCAACCGGGAGATTTGGAAAGCTTTATTTCAGCTGTTTAATATGTATTAACTTTCATATTTTCAACATGAAAAAACTAATATGACTTCAAAAAAATTGCAATACAAAAGAGATTTCCATACTTAGTGTTAGAATTTTGAACCAGTAACGTTTTTTCCACGTGGTTTAGCAATAAATAAATATTCATCACCTATATTCAATTGATTCATCTAATCATTCTATCAGCTTCTGTGCAAAGGAAATATAGAGGTAAACATGATACAGAAGAAAATATATCTATTTTCAACATTAAAGGAGCATCAAGTATTGGCTTGGAGACTGATTGAAATTATGTCCTTTGCGTTTTTAACTTCATGCTCTAACAGACTAAACTAATAGGCTCACTAAATATATAGAATACTTTTGAAGAATTAGCAGATGATGAAATGCTACTGATTCCATCCAATCCTTCAAGCAGCGTGTGAATCAAGGAGATAAACAGTCCAAAATGAGACACAAGAAAAATTCATCTTTGTTCAAACAAATAAACTTGGCCTGTACAGGGATCGAACCTGTGACCTTGGCGCTATTAGCACCACGCTCTAACCATCTGAACTAACAGGCCATTTTGCACAACTACCTGGAGGTCCAGCATATGAAGAAGGGCAAATGATAGTTAACCCAGGACATTTGGAAAGCTTAATGCCAGCAGTTTACCATGAAGTTATTGTTATTTATTATCAACATGAAGAAACTAATATGACTTAAAAAAATTACAATACAAAAGAGATTTTCATACTTAGTGTTAGAACTTAGAACCATTAACGTTTTTTCCATGTGGTTAAGCAATAAATAAATATTCATCACCTATATTGAATTGATTCATCTAATCATTTTGTCAGCTTCTCCTCAAAGGAAATATAGAGATAAACATGATACAGTAGAAAATACATCTATTTTCAACATTAAAGGTGCATCAAGTATTGGCTTGGAGACAGATTGAAAGTATGTCCTTGGCGTTTTTAACTTTATGCTCTAACAGACTAAACTAATAGTCTCACTAAATATATAGTATACTATTAAAGAGGAAGCAGTTGATGAAGTCCTACTGATTGTTAATCCGGGATAGTTGGAAAGCTTATATTCAGCTGTTTACATTCATAGTATCTTTATATATTATCAACAAGACTAAACAAAAATGATCTCAATAAATTGCAATAAATAAGAGATTTAGTAACTTGGCGTTAGAACTTAGAACCATTAATAGATATTCTAGGCGCTTTAAGAATAGTAATTAATTCTATAATCATATCAAATGTATTCATCCAATCCTTCAAGCAGTGTTTGATCCAAGGAGATAAACAGTCCAAAATGAGACACAATAAAAATTCATCTTTTTTAAAAGAATTAAACTTGGCCTGTACAGGGATCGAACCTGTGACCTTGGCGTTATTAGCACCACGTTCTAACCAACTGAGCTAACAGGCCAATTTGCACATCATCTGGAGGACCAGCACAGGAAGCAGTGCTAATGATAGTTCAACCGGGAGATTTGGAAAGCTTAATTTCAGCTGTTTAATATGAATTAACTTTCATATTATCAACATGAAGAAACTAATATGACTTCAAAAAAATTGCAATACAAAAGAGATTTCCATACTTAGTGTTAGAATTTTGAACCAGTAACGTTTTTTCCACGTGGTTTAGCAATAAATAAATATTCATCACCTATATTCAATTGATTCATCTAATCATTCTATCAGCTTCTGCGCAAAGGAAATATGGAGGTAAACATGATACAGAAGAAAATACATCTATTTTCAACATTAAAGGAGCATCAAGTATTGGCTTGGAGACAGATTGAAATTATGTCCTTTGCGTTTTTAACTTCATGCTCTAACAGACTAAACTAATAGGCTCACTAAATATATAGAATACTTTTGAAGAATTAGCAGATGATGAAATGCTACTGATTCCATCCAATCCTTCAAGCAGCGTGTGATTCAAGGAGATAAACAGTCCAAAATGAGACACTAGAAAAATTCATCTTTGTTCAAACAATTAAACTTGGCCTGTACAGGGATCGAACCTGTGACCTTGGCGTTATTAGCACCACGCTCTAACCATCTGAGCTAACAGGCAATTTTGCACAACTACCTGGAGGTCCAGCAAATGAAGAAGGGCAAATGATAGTTAACCGAGGAGATTTGGAAAGCTTAATTTCAGCAGTTTACCATGAAGTTATTGTTATATATTATCAACATGAAGAAACTAATATGACTTAAAAAAAATTACAATACAAAAGAGATTTTCATACTTAGTGTTAGAACTTAGAACCATTAACGTTTTTTCCATGTGGTTAAGCAATAAATAAATATTCATCACCTATATTGAATTGATTCATCTAATCATTTTATCAGCTTCTCCTCAAAGGAAATATAGAGATAAACATGATACAGTAGAAAATACATCTATTTTCAACATTAAAGGAGCATCAAGTATTGGCTTAGAGACTGATTGAAAGTATGTCCTTGGCGTTTTTAACTTCATGCTCTAACAGACTAAACTAATAGGCTCACTTAATATATAGAATACTTTTGAAGAATTAGCAGATGATGAAATGCTACTGATTCCATCCAATCCTTCAAGCAGCGTGTGATTCAAGAAGATTAACAGTCCAAAATGAGACACAAGAAAAATTCATCTTTGTTCAAACAATTGAACTTGGTCTGTACAGGGATCGAACCTGTGACCTTGACGTTATTAGCACCACGCTCTAACCATCTGAGCTAACAGGCCATTTTGCACAACTACCTGGAGGTCCAGCAAATGAAGAAGGGCAAATTATAGTTAACCCAGGAGATTTGGAAAGCTTAATTTCAGCAGTTTACCATGAAGTTATTGTTATATATTATCAACATGAAGAAACTAATATGACTTAAAAAAAATTACAATACAAAAGAGATTTTCATACTTAGTGTTAGAACTTAGAACCATTAACGTTTTTTCCATGTGGTTAAGCAATAAATAAATATTCATCACCTATATTGAATTGATTCATCTAATCATTTTATCAGCTTCTCTTCAAAGGAAATATAGAGATAAACATGATACAGTAGAAAATACATCTATTTTCAACATTAAAGGAGCATCAAGTATTGGCTTGGAGACTGATTGAAAGTATGTCCTTGGCGTTTTTAACTTGATGCTCTAACAGACTAAACTAATAGAGTCACTAAATATATAGCATACTACTGAAGATGAAGCAGATGATGAAGTCCTACTGATTGTTAATCCGGGATAGTTGGAAAGCTTATATTCAGCTGTTTACATTCATAGTATCTTTATATATTATCAACAAGACTAAACAAAAATGATCTCAATAAATTGCAATAAATAAGAGATTTAGTTACTTGGCGTTAGAACTTAGAACCATTAATAGATATTCCAGGCGCTTTAAGAATAGTAATTAATTCTATAATTATATCATATGTATTCATCCAATCCTTCAAGCAGCATTTGATCCAAGGAGATAAACAGTCCAAAATGAGACACAAGAAAAATTCATCTTTTTTCAAAGAATTAAACTTGACCTGTACAGGGATCGAACCTGTGACCTTGGCGTTATTAGCACCACGCTCTAACCAACTGAGCTAACAGGTCAATTTGCACATCTTCTGGAGGACCAGCACAGGAAGCAGTGCTAACGATAGTTCAAACGGGAGATTTGGAAAGCTTAATTTCAGCTGTTTAATATGAATTAACTTTCATATTATCAACATGAAGAAACTAATATGACTTCAAAAAAATTGCAATACAAAAGAGATTTCCATACTTAGTGTTAGAATTTTGAACCAGTAACGTTTTTTCCACGTGGTTTAGCAACAAATAAATATTCATCACCTATATTCAATTGATTCATCTAATCATTCTATCAGCTTCTGCGCAAAGGAAATATGGAGGTAAACATGATACAGAAGAAAATACATCTATTTTCAACATTAAAGGAGCTTCAAATATTGGCTTGGAGACTGATTGAAATTATGTCCTTTGCGTTTTTAACTTCATGCTCTAACAGACTAAACTAATAGGCTCACTTAATATATAGAATACTTTTGAAGAATTAGCAGATGATGAAATGCTACTGATTCCATCCAATCCTTCAAGCAGCGTGTGATTCAAGAAGATTAACAGTCCAAAATGAGACACAAGAAAAATTCATCTTTGTTCAAACAATTGAACTTGGTCTGTACAGGGATCGAACCTGTGACCTTGACGTTATTAGCACCACGCTCTAACCATCTGAGCTAACAGGCCATTTTGCACAACTACCTGGAGGTCCAGCAAATGAAGAAGGGCAAATTATAGTTAACCCAGGAGATTTGGAAAGCTTAATTTCAGCAGTTTACCATGAAGTTATTGTTATATATTATCAACATGAAGAAACTAATATGACTTAAAAAAAATTACAATACAAAAGAGATTTTCATACTTAGTGTTAGAACTTAGAACCATTAACGTTTTTTCCATGTGGTTAAGCAATAAATAAATATTCATCACCTATATTGAATTGATTCATCTAATCATTTTATCAGCTTCTCTTCAAAGGAAATATAGAGATAAACATGATACAGTAGAAAATACATCTATTTTCAACATTAAAGGAGCATCAAGTATTGGCTTGGAGACTGATTGAAAGTATGTCCTTGGCGTTTTTAACTTGATGCTCTAACAGACTAAACTAATAGAGTCACTAAATATATAGCATACTACTGAAGATGAAGCAGATGATGAAGTCCTACTGATTGTTAATCCGGAATAGTTGGAAAGCTTATATTCAGCTGTTTACATTCATAGTATCTTTATATATTATCAACAAGACTAAACAAAAATGATCTCAATAAATTGCAATAAATAAGAGATTTAGTTACTTGGCGTTAGAACTTAGAACCATTAATAGATATTCGAGGCGCTTTAAGAATAGTAATTAATTCTATAATTATATCAAATGTATTCATCCAATCCTTCAAGCAGCGTTTGATCCAAGGAGATAAACAGTCCAAAATGAGACACAAGAAAAATTCATCTTTTTTCAAAGAATTAAACTTGGCCTGTACAGGGATCGAACCTGTGACCTTGGCGTTATTAGCACCACGCTCTAACCAACTGAGCTAACAGGCCAATTTGCATATCTTGAGGAGGACCAGCACAGGAAGCCGTGCTAATGACAGTTCAATCGGGAGATTTGGAAAGCTTAATTTCAGCTGTTTAATATGAATTAACTTTCATATTATCAACATGAAGAAACTAATATGACTTCAAAAAAATTGCAATACAAAAGAGATTTCCATACTTAGTGTTAGAATTTTGAACCAGTAACGTTTTTTCCACGTGGTTTAGCAATAAATAAATATTCATCACCTATATTCAATTGATTCATCTAATCATTCTATCAGCTTCTGCGCAAAGGAAATATGGAGGTAAACATGATACAGAAGAAAATACATCTATTTTCAACATTAAAGGAGCATCAAGTATTGGCTTGGAGACTGATTGAAATTATGTCCTTTGCGTTTTTAACTTCATGCTCTAACAGACTAAACTAATAGGCTCACTAAATATATAGAATACTTTTGAAGAATTAGCAGATGATGAAATGCTTCTGATTCCATCCAATCCTTCAAGCAGCGTGTGATTCAAGGAGATAAACAGTCCAAAATGAGACACAAGAAAAATTCATCTTTGTTCAAACAATTAGACTTGGCCTGTACAGGGATCGAACCTGTGACCTTGGCGTTATTAGCACCACGCTCTAACCATCTGAGCTAAAAGGCCATTTTGCACAGCTAGCTGGAGGTCCAGCATATGAAGAAGGGCAAATGATAGTTAACCCAAGAGATTTGGAAAGCTTAATTTCAGCAGTTTACCATGAAGTTATTGTTATATATTATCAACATGAAGAAACTAATATGACTTAAAAAAATTACAATACAAAAGAGATTTACATACTTAGTGTTAGAACTTAGAACCATTAGCATTTTTTCCATGTGGTTAAGCAATAAATAAATATTCATCACCTATATTGAATTGATTCATCTAATCATTTTATCAGCTTCTCCTCAAAGGAAATATAGAGATAAACATGATACAGTAGAAAATACATCTATTTTCAACATTAAAGGAGCATCAAGTATTGGCTTGGAGACTGATTGAAAGTATGTCCTTGGCGTTTTTAACTTCATGCTCTAACAGACTAAACTAATAGAGTCACTAAATATATAGCATACTATTGAAGATGAAGCAGATGATGAAGTCCTACTGATTGTTAATCCGGGATAGTTGGAAAGCTTATATTCAGCTGTTTACATTCATAGTATCTTTATATATTATCAACAAGACAAAAAAAAAATGATCTTAATAAATTGCAATAAATAAAAAATTTAGTTACTTGGCGTTAGAACTTAGAACCATTATTAGATATTCCAGGCGCTTTAAGAATAGTAATTAATTCTATAAATATATCAAATGTATTCATCCAATCCTTCAAGCAGCGTTTGATCCAAGGAGATAAACAGTCCAAAATGAGACACAAGAAATATTCATCTTTTTTCAAAGAATTAAACTTGGCCTGTACAGGGATCGAACCTGTGACCTTGGCGTTATTAGCACCACGCTCTAACCAACTGAGCTAACAGGCCAATTTGCACATCTTCTGGAGGATCAGCACAGGAAGCAGTGCTAATGATAGTTCAACCGGGAGATTTGGAAAGCTTAATTTCAGCTGTTTAATATGAATTAACTTTCATATTATCAACATGAAGAAACTAATATGACTTCAAAAAAATTGCAATACAAAAGAGATTTCCATACTTAGTGTTAGAATTTTGAACCAGTAACGTTTTTTCCACGTGGTTTAGCAATAAATAAATATTCATCACCTATATTCAATTGATTCATCTAATCATTCTATCTGCTTCTGCGCAAAGGGAATATGGAGGTAAACATGATACAGAAGAAAATACATCTATTTTCAACATTAAAGGAGCATCAAGTATTGGCTTGGAGACTGATTGAAATTATGTCCTTTGCGTTTTTAACTTCATGCTCTAACAGACTAAACTAATAAGCTCACTAAATATATAGAATACTTTTGAAGAATTAGCAGATGATGAAATGCTACTGATTCCATCCAATCCTTCAAGCAGCGTGTGATTCAAGGAGATAAACAGTCCAAAATGAGACACAAGAAAAATTCATCTTTGTTCAAACAATTAAACTTGGCCTGTACAGGGATCGAACCTGTGACCTTGGCGTTATTAGCACCACGCTCTAACCATCTGAGCTAACAGGCCATTTTGCACAGCTAGCTGGAGGTCCAGCATATGAAGAAGGGCAAATGATAGTTAACCCAGGAGATTTGGAAAGCTTAATTTCAGCAGTTTACCATGAAGTTATTATTATATATTATCAACATGAAGAAACTAATATGACTTAAAAAAATTACAATACAAAAGAGATTTACATACTTAGTGTTAGAACTTAGAACCATTAACGTTTTTTCCATGTGGTTAAGCAATAAATAAATATTCATCACCTATATTGAATTGATTCATCTAATCATTTTATCAGCTTCTCCTCAAAGGAAATATAGAGATAAACATGATACAGTAGAAAATACATCTATTTTCAACGTTAAAGGAGCATCAAGTATTGGCTTGGCGACTGATTGAAAGTATGTCCTTGTCGTTTTTAACTTCATGCTCTAACAGACTAAACTAATAGAGTCACTAAATATATAGCATACTATTGAAGATGAAGCAGATGATGAAGTCCTACTGATTGTTAATCCGGGATAGTTGGAAAGCTTATATTCAGCTGTTTACATTCATAGTATCTTTATATATTATCAACAAGACTAAACAAAAATGATCTCAATAAATTGCTATAAATAAGAGATTTAGTTACTTGGGGTTAGAACTTAAAACCATTAATAGATATTCCAGGCGCTTTAAGAATAGTAATTAATTCTATAATTATATCAAATGTATTCATCCAATCCTTCAAGCTGCGTTTGATCCAAGGAGATAAACAGTCCAAAATGAGACACAAGAAAAATTCATCTTTTTTCAAAGAATTAAACTTGGCCTGTACAGGGATCGAACCTGTGACCTTGGCGTTATTAGCACCGCGCTCTAACCAACTGAGCTAACAGGCCAATTTGCACATCTTCTGTAGGACCAGCATAGGAAGCAGTGCTAATGATAGTTCAACCGGGAGATTTGGAAAGCTTAATTTCAGCTGTTTAATATGAATTACCTTTCATATTATCAACATGAAGAAACTAATATGACTTCAAAAAAATTGCAATACAAAAGAGATTTCCATACTTAGTGTTAGAATTTTGAACCAGTAACGTTTTTTCCACGTGGTTTAGCAATAAATAAATATTCATCACCTATATTCAATTGATTCATCTAATCATTCTATCAGCTTCTGTGCAAAGGAAATATGGAGGTAAACATGATACAGAAGAAAATACATCTATTTTCAACATTAAAGGAGCTTCAAATATTGGCTTGGAGACTGATTGAAATTATGTCCTTTGCGTTTTTAACTTCATGCTCTAACAGACTAAACTAATAGGCTCACTAAATATATAGAATACTTTTGAAGAATTAGCAGATGATGAAATGCTACTGATTCCAACCAACCCTTCAAGCAGCGTGTGATTCAAGAAGATTAACAGTCCAAAATGAGACACAAGAAAAATTCATCTTTGTTCAAACAATTGAACTTGGCCTGTACAGGGTTCGAACCTGTGACCTTGGCGTTATTAGCACCACGCTCTAACCATCTGAGCTAACAGGCCATTTTGCACAACTACCTGGAGGTCCAGCAAATGAAGAAGGGCAAATGATAGTTAACCCAGGAGATTTGGAAAGCGTAATTTCAGCAGTTTACCATGAAGTTATTGTTATATATTATCAACATGAAGAAACTAATATGACTTAAAAAAAATTACAATACAAAAGAGATTTTCATACTTAGTGTTAGAACTTAGAACCATTAACGTTTTTTCCATGTGGTTAAGCAATAAATAAATATTCATCACCTATATTGAATTGATTCATCTAATCATTTTATCAGCTTCTCCTCAAAGGAAATATAGAGATAAACATGATACAGTAGAAAATACATCTATTTTCAACATTAAAGGAGCATCAAGTATTGGCTTGGAAACTGATTGAAAGTATGTCCTTGGCGTTTTTAACTTCATGCTCTAACAGACTAAACTAATAGAGTCACTAAATATATAGCATACTATTGAAGATGAAGCAGATGATGAAGTCCTACTGATTGTTAATCCGGGATAGTTGGAAAGCTTATATTCAGCTGTTTACATTCATAGTATCTTTATATATTATCAAGAAGACTAAACAAAAATGATCTCAATAAATTGCAATAAATAAAAGATTTAGTTACTTGGCGTTAGAACTTAGAACCATTAATAGATATTCCAGGCGCTTTAAGAATAGTAATTAATTCTATAAATATATCAAATGTATTCATCCAATCCTTCAAACAGCGTTTGATCCAAGGAGATAAACAGTCCAAAATGAGACACAAGAAATATTCATCTTTTTTCAAAGAATTAAACTTGGCCTGTACAGGGATCGAACCTGTGACCTTGGCGATATTAGCACCACGCTCTAACTAACTGAGCTAACAGGCCAATTTGCACATCTTCTGTAGGACCAGCACCGGAAGCAGTGCTAATGATAGTTCAACCGGGAGATTTGGAAAGCTTAATTTCAGCTGTTGAATATGAATTAACTTTCATATTATCAACATGAAGAAACTAAAATGACTTCAAAAAAATTGCAATACAAAAGAGATTTCCATACTTAGTGTTAGAATTTTGAACCAGTAACGTTTTTTCCACGTGGTTTAGCAATAAATAAATATTCATCACCTATATTCAATTGATTCATCTAATCATTCTATCAGCTTCTGTGCAAAGGAAATATGGAGGTAAACATGATACAGAAGAAAATACATCTATTTTCAACATTAAAGGAGCATCAAGTATTGGCTTGGAGACTGATTGAAATTATTTCCTTTGCGTTTTTAACTTCATGCTCTAAGAGACTAAACTAATAGGCTCACTAAATATATAGAATACTTTTGAAGAATTAGCAGATGATGAAATGCTAATGATTCCATCCAACCCGTCAAGCAGCGTGTGATTCAAGAAGATTAACAGTCCAAAATGAGACACAAGAAAAATTCATCTTAGTTCAAACAATTAAACTTGGCCTGTACAGGGATCGAACCTGTGACCTTGGTGTTATTAGCACCACGCTCTAACCATATGAGCTAACAGGCCATTTTGCACAACTACCTGGAGGTCCAGCAAATGAAGAAGGGCAAATGATAGTTAACCCAGGAGATTTGGAAAGCGTAATTTCAGCAGTTTACCATGAAGTTATTGTTATATATTATCAACATGAAGAAACTAATATGACTTAAAAAAAATTACAATACAAAAAAGATTTTCATACTTAGTGTTAGAACTTAGAACCATTAACGTTTTTTCCATGTGGTTAAGCAATAAATAAATATTCATCACCTATATTGAATTGATTCATCTAATCATTTTATCAGCTTCTCCTCAAAGGAAATATAGAGATAAACATGATACAGTAGAAAATACATCTATTTTCAACATTAAAGGAGCATCAAGTATTGGCTTGGAGACTGATTGAAAGTATGTCCTTGTCGTTTTTAACTTCATGCTCTAACAGACTACACTAATAGAGTCACTAATTATATAGCATACTATTGAAGATGAAGCAGATGATGAAGTCCTACTGATTGTTAATCCGGGATAGTTGGAAAGCTTATATTCAGCTGTTTACATTCATAGTATCTTTATATATTATCAACAAGACTAAACAAAAATGATCTCAATAAATTGCTATAAATAAGAGATTTAGTTACTTGGCGTTAGAACTTAGAACCATTAATAGATATTCCAGGCGTTTTAAGAATAGTAATTAATTCTATAATTATATCAAATGTATTCATCCAGTCCTTCAAGCAGCGTTTGATCCAAGGAGATAAACAGTCCAAAATGATATACAAGAAAAATTAATCTTTTTTCAAAGAATTAAACTTGGCCTGTACAGGGATCGAACCTGTGACCTTGGCGTTATTAGCACCACGCTCTAACCAACTGAGCTAAAAGGCCAATTTGCACATCTTCTGGAGGACCAGCACAGGAAGCAGTGCTAATGATAGTTCAACCGGGAGATTTGGAAAGCTTAATTTCAGCTGTTTAATATGAATTAACTTTCATATTATCAACATGAAGAAACTAATATGACTTCAAAAAAATTGCAATACAAAAGAGATTTCCATACTTAGTGTTAGAATTTTGAACCAGTAACGTTTTTTCCACGTGGTTTAGCAATAAATAAATATTCATCACCTATATTCAATTGATTCATCTAATCATTCTATCAGCTTCTGCGCAAAGGAAATATGGAGGTAAACATGATACAGAAGAAAATACATATATTTTCAACATTAAAGGGGCTTCAAATATTGGCTTGGAGACTGATTGAAATCATGTCCTTTGCGTTTTTAACTTCATGCTCTAACAGACTAAACTAATAGGCTCACTGAATATATAGAATACTTTTGAAGAATTAGAAGATGATGAAATGCTACTGATTCCATCCAATCCTTCAAGCAGCGTGTGATTCAAGAAGATTAACAGTCCAAAATGAGACACAAGAAAAATTCATCTTTGTTCAAACAATTGAACTTGGCATGTACAGGGATCGAACCTGTGACCTTGGCTTTATTAGCACCACGCTCTAACCATCTGAGCTAACAGGCCATTTTGCACAACTATCTGGAGGTCCAGCAAATGAAGAAGGGCAAATGATAGTTAACCCAGGAGATTTGGAAAGCTTAATTTCAGCAGTTTACCATGAAGTTATTGTTATATATTATCAACATGAAGAAACTAATATGACTTAAAAAAAATTACAATACAAAAGAGATTTTCATACTTAGTGTTAGAACTTAGAACCATTAACGTTTTTTCCATGTGGTTAAGCAATAAATAAATATTCATCACCTATATTGAATTGATTCATCTAATCATTTTATCAGCTTCTCCTCAAAGGAAATATAGAGATAAACATGATTCAGTAGAAAATACATCTATTTTCAACATTAAAGGAGCATCAAGTATTGGCTTGGAGACTGATTGAAAGTATGTCCTTGTCGTTTTTAACTTCATGCTCTAACAGACTAAACTAATAGAGTCACTAAATATATAGCATACTATTGAAGATGAAGCAGATGATGAAGTCCTATTGATTGTTAATCTGGGATAGTTGGAAAGCTTATATTCAGCTGTTTACATTCATAGTATCTTTATATATTATCAACAAGACTAAACAAAAATGATCTCAATAAATTGCTATAAATAAGAGATTTAGTTACTTGACGTTAGAACTTAGAACCATTAATAGATATTCCAGGCGCTTTAAGAATAGTAATTAATTCTATAATTATATCAAATGTATTCATCCAATCCTTCAAGCAGCGTTTGATCCAAGGAGATAAACAGTCCAAAATGAGACACAAGAAATATTCATCTTTTTTCAAAGAATTAAACTTGGCCTGTACAGGGATCGAACCTGTGACCTTGGCGTTATTAGCACCACGCTCTAACCAACTGAGCTAACAGGCCAATTTACACATCTTCTGGAGGACCAGCACAGGAAGCAGTGCTAATGATAGTTCAACCGGGAGATTTGGAAAGCTTAATTTCAGCTGTTGAATATGAATTAACTTTCATATTATCAACATGAAGAAACTAAAATGACTTCAAAAAAATTGCAATACAAAAGAGATTTCCATACTTAGTGTTAGAATTTTGAACCAGTAACGTTTTTTCCACGTGGTTTAGCAATAAATAAATATTCATCACCTATATTCAATTGATTCATCTAATCATTCTATCAGCTTCTGCGCAAAGGAAATATGGAGGTAAACATGATACAGAAGAAAATACATCTATTTTCAACATTAAAGGAGCATCAAGTATTGGCTTGGAGACTGATTGAAATTATTTCCTTTGCGTTTTTAACTTCATGCTCTAAGAGACTAAACTAATAGGCTCACTAAATATATAGAATACTTTTGAAGAATTAGCAGATGATGAAATGCTACTGATTCCATCCAATCCTTCAAGCAGCGTGTGATTCAAGGAGATAAACAGTCCAAAATGAGACACAAGAAAAATTCATCTTAGTTCAAACAATTAAACTTGGCCTGTACAGGGATTGAACCTGTGACCTTGGTGTTATTAGCACCACGCTCTAACCATCTGAGCTAACAGGCCATTTTGCACAGCTAGCTGGAGGTCCAGCATATGAAGTAGGACAAATGATAGTTAACCCAGGAGATTTGGAAAGCTTAATTTCAGCAGTTTACCATGAAGTTATTGTTATATATTATCAACATGAAGAAACTAATATGACTTAAAAAAAAATTACAATACAAAAGAGATTTACATACTTAGTGTTAGAACTTAGAACCATTAACGTTTTTTCCATGTGGTTAAGCAATAAATAAATATTCATCACCTATATTGAATTGATTCATCTAATCATTTTATCAGCTTCTCCTCAAAGGAAATATAGAGATAAACATGATACAGTAGAAAATACATCTATTTTCAACATTAAAGGAGCATCAAGTATTGGCTTGTAGACTGATTGAAAGTATGTCCTTGTCGTTTTTAACTTCATGCTCTAACAGACTAAACTAATAGAGTCACTAAATATATAGCATACTATTGAAGATGAAGCAGATGATGAAGTCCTACTGATTGTTAATCCGGGATAGTTGGAAAGCTTATATTCAGCTGTTTACATTCATAGTATCTTTATATATTATCAACAAGACTAAACAAAAATGATCTCAATAAATTGCTATAAATAAGAGATTTAGTTACTTGGCGTTAGAACTTAGAACCATTAATAGATATTCCAGGCGTTTTAAGAATAGTAATTAATTCTATAATTATATCAAATGTATTCATCCAGTCCTTCAAGCAGCGTTTGATCCAAGGAGATAAACAGTCCAAAATGATATACAAGAAAAATTAATCTTTTTTCAAAGAATTAAACTTGGCCTGTACAGGGATCGAACCTAAGACCTTGGCGATATTAGCACCACGCTCTAACTAACTGAGCTAACAGGCCAATTTGCACATCTTCTGTAGGACCAGCACCGGAAGCAGTGCTAATGATAGTTCAACCGGGAGATTTGGAAAGCTTAATTTCAGCAGTTTACCATGAAGTTATTGTTATATATTATCAACATGAAGAAACAAATATGACTTAAAAAAATTACAATACAAAAGAGATTTTCATACTTGGTGTTAGAACTTAGAACCATTAACGTTTTTTCCATGTGGTTAAGCAATACATAAATATTCATCACCTATATTGAATTGATTCATCTAATCATTTTATCAGCTTCTCCTCAAAGGAAATATAGAGATAAACATGATACAGTAGAAAATACATCTATTTTCAACATTAAAGGAGCATCAAGTATTGGCTTGGAGACTGATTGAAAGTATGTCCTTGGCGTTTTTAACTTCATGCTCTAACAGACTAAACTAATAGAGTCACTAAATATATAGCATACTATTGAAAATGAAGCAGATGATGAAGTCCTACTGATTGTTAATCCGGGATAGTTGGAAAGCTTATATTCAGCTGTTTACATTCATAGTATCTTTATATATTATCAACAAGACTAAACAAAAATGATCTCAATAAATTGCAATAAATAAAAGATTTAGTTACTTGGCGTTAGAACTTAGAACCATTAATAGATATTCCAGGCGCTTTAAGAATAGTAATTAATTCTATAAATATATCAAATGTATTCATCCAATCCTTCAAGCAGCGTTTGATCCAAGGAGATAAACAGTCCAAAATGAGACACAAGAAATATTAATCTTTTTTCAAAGAATTAAACTTGGCCTGTACAGGGATCGAACCTGTGACCTTGGCGTTATTAGCACCACGCTCTAACTAACTGAGCTAACAGGCCAATTTGCACATCTTCTGTAGGACCAGCACCGGAAGCAGTGCTAATGATAGTTCAACCGGGAGATTTGGAAAGCTTAATTTCAGCTGTTTAATATGAATTAACTTTCATATTATCAACATGAAGAAACTAATATGACTTCAAAAAAATTGCAGTACAAAAGAGATTTCCATACTTAGTGTTAGAATTTTGAACCAGTAACGTTTTTTCCACGTGGTTTAGCAATAAATAAATATTTATCACCTATATTCAATTGATTCATCTAATCATTCTATCAGCTTCTGTGCAAAGGAAATATGGAGGTAAACATGATACAGAAGAAAATACATCTATTTTCAACATTAAAGGAGCTTCAAATATTGGCTTTGAGACTGATTGAAATTATGTCCTTTGCGTTTTTAACTTCATGCTCTAACAGACTAAACTAATAGGCTCACTAAATATATAGAATACTTTTGAAGAATTAGCAGATGATGAAATGCTACTGATTCCATCCAATCCTTCAAGCAGCGTGTGATTCAAGAAGATTAACAGTCCAGAATGAGACACAAGAAAAATTCATCTTTGTTCAAACAATTGAACTTGGCCTGTACAGGGATCGAACCTGTGACCTTGGCGTTATCAGCACCAGGCTCTAACCATCTGAGCTAACAGGTCATTTTGCACAACTTCCTGGAGGTCCAGCAAATGAAGAAGGGCAAATGATAGTTAACCCAGGAGATTTGGAAAGCTTAATTTCAGCAGTTTACCATGAAGTTATTGTTATATATTATCAACATGAAGAAACTAATATGACTTAAAAAAAATTACAATACAAAAGAGATTTTCATACTTAGTGTTAGAACTTAGAACCATTAACGTTTTTTCCATGTGGTTAAGCAATAAATAAATATTCATCACCTATATTGAATTGATTCATCTAATCATTTTATCAGCTTCTCCTCAAAGGAAATATAGAGATAAACATGATACAGTAGAAAATACATCTATTTTCAACATTAAAGGAGCATCAAGTATTGGCTTGGAGACTGATTGAAAGTATGTCCTTGTCGTTTTTAAGTTCATGCTCTAACAGACTAAACTAATAGAGTCACTAAATATATAGCATACTATTGAAGATGAAGCAGATGATGAAGTCCTACTGATTGTTAATCCGGGATAGTTGGAAAGCTTATATTCAGCTGTTTACATTCATAGTATCTTTATATATTATCAACAAGACTAAACAACAATGATCTCAATAAATTGCTATAAATAAGAGATTTAGTTACTTGGCGTTAGAACTTAGAACCATTAATAGATATTCCAGGCGCTTTAAGAATAGTAATTAATTCTATAATTATATCAAATGTATTCATCCAGTCCTTCAAGCAGCGTTTGATCCAAGGAGATAAACAATCCAAAATGAGACACAAGAAAAATTCATCTTTTTTCAAAGAATTAAACTTGGCCTGTACAGGGATCGAACCTGTGACCTTGGCGTTATTAGCACCACACTCTAACCAACTGAGCTAACAGGCCAATTTGCACATCTTCTGGAGGACCAGCACAGGAAGCAGTGCTAATGATAGTTCAACCGGGAGATTTGGAAAGCTTAATTTCAGCTGTTTAATATGAATTAACTTTCATATTATCAACATGAAGAAACTAATATGACTTCAAAAAATAGCAATACAAAAGAGATTTCCATACTTAGTGTTAGAATTTTGAACCAGTAACGTTTTGTCCACGTGGTTTAGCAATAAATAAATATTCATCACCTATATTCAATTGATTCATCTAATCATTCTATCAGCTTCTGTGCAAAGGAAATATGGAGGTAAACATGATACAGAAGAAAATACATCTATTTTCAACATTAAAGGAGCATCAAGTATTGGCTTGGAGACTGATTGAAATTATGTCCTTTGCGTTTTTAACTTCATGCTCTAACAGACTAAACTAATAGAGTCACTAAATATATAGCATACTATTGAAGATGAAGCAGATGATGAAGTCCTACTGATTGTTAATCCGGGATAGTTGGAAAGCTTATATTCAGCTGTTTACATTCATAGTATCTTTATATATTATCAACAAGACTAAACAAAAATGTTCTCAATAAATTGCTATAAATAAGAGATTTAGTTACTTGGCGTTAGAACTTAGAACCATTAATAGATTTTCCAGGCGCTTTAAGAATAGTAATTAATTCTATAATTATATCAAATGTATTCATCCAGTCCTTCAAGCAGCCTTTGATCCAAGGAGATAAACAGTCCAAAATGAGACACAAGAAAAATTCATCTTTCTTTCAAAGAATTAAACTTGGCCTGTACAGGGATCGAACCTGTGACCTTGGCGGTATTAGCACCACGTTCTAACCAACTGAGCTAACAGGCCAATTTGCACATCTTCTGGAGGACCAGCACAGGAAGCAGTGCTAATGATAGTTTAACCGGGAGATTTGGAAAGCTTAATTTTAGCTGTTTAATATGAATTACCTTTCATATTATCAACATGAAGAAACTAATATGACTTCAAAAAAATTGCAATACAAAAGAGATTTCCATACTTAGTGTTAGAATTTTGAACCAGTAACGTTTTTTCCACGTGGTTTAGCAATAAATAAATATTCATCACCTATATTCAATTGATTCATCTAATCATTCTATCAGCTTCTGCGCAAAGGAAATATGGATGTAAACATGATACAGAAGAAAATACATCTATTTTCAACATTAAAGGAGCTTCAAATATTGGCTTGGAGACTGATTGAAATCATGTCCTTTGCGTTTTTAACTTCATGCTCTAACAGGCTAAACTAATAGGCTCACTAAATATATAGAATACTTTTGAAGAATTAGCAGATGATGAAATGCTACTGATTCCATCCAATCCTTGAAGCAGCGTGTGATTCAAGTAGATTAACAGTCCAAAATGAGACACAAGAAAAATTCATCTATTTTCATACAATTGAACTTGGCCTGTACAGGGATCGAACCTGTGACCTTGGCGTTATTAGCACCACACTCTAACCATCTGAGCTAACAGGCCATTTTGCACAACTACCTTGGGGTCCAGCAAATGAAGAAGGGCAAATGATAGTTAACCCAGGAGATTTGGAAAGCTTAATTTCAGCAGTTTACCATGAAGTTATTGTTATATATTATCAACATGAAGAAACTAATATGACTTTAAAAAAAATTACAATACAAAAGAGATTTACATACTTAGTGTTAGAACCTAGAACCATTAACGTTTTTTCCATGTGGTTAAGCAATGAATAAATATTCATCACCTATATTGAATTGATTCATCTAATCATTTTATCAGCTTCTCCTCAAAGGAAATATAGAGATAAACATGATACAGTAGAAAATACATCTATTTTCAACGTTAAAGGAGCATCAAGTATTGGCTTGGAGACTGATTGAAAGTATGTCCTTGTCGTTTTTAACTTCATGCTCTAACAGACTAAACTAATAGAATCACTAAATATATAGCATACTATTGAAGATGAAGCAGATGACGAAGTCCTACTGATTGTTAATCCGGGATAGTTGGAAAGCTTATATTCAGCTGTTTACATTCATAGTATCTTTATATATTATCCACAAGACTAAACAAAAATGATCTCAATAAATTGCAATAAATAAAAGATTTAGTTACTTGGCGTTAGAACTTAGAACCATTAATAGATATTCCAGGCGCTTTAAGAATAGTAATTAATTCTATAAATATATCAAAAGTATTCATCCAATCCTTCAAGCAGCGTTTGATCCAAGGAGATAAACAGTCCAAAATGAGACACAAGAAATATTCATCTTTTTTCAAAGAATTAAACTTGGCCTGTACAGGGATCGAACCTGTGACCTTGGCATTATTAGCACCACGCTCTAACCAACTGAGCTAACAGGCCAATTTGCCAATTTTCTGGAGGACCAGCACAGGAAGCAGTGCTAATGATAGTTCAACCGGGAGATTTGGAAAGCTTAATTTCAGCTGTTTAATATGAATTAACTTTCATATTATCAACATGAAGAAACTAATATGACTTAAAAAAAATTGCAATACAAAAGAGATTTCCATACTTAGTGTTAGAATTTTGAACCAGTAACTTTTTTTCCACGTGGTTTAGCAATAAATAAATATTCATCACCTATATTCAATTGATTCATCTAATCATTCTATCAGCTTCTGCGCAAAGGAAATATGGAGGTAAACATGATACAGAAGAAAATACATCTATTTTCAACATTAAAGGAGCATCAAGTATTGGCTTGGAGACTGATTGAAAATATGTCCTTTGCGTTTTTAACTTCATGCTCTAACAGACTAAACTAATAGGCTCACTAAATATATAGAATACTTTTGAAGAATTAGCAGATGATGAAATGCTACTGATTCCATCCAATCCTTCAAGCAGCGTGTGATTCAAGGAGATAAACAGTCCAAAATGAGACACAAGAAAAATTCATCTTTGTTCAAACAATTAAACTTGGCCTGTACAGGGATCGAACCTGTGACCTTGGCGTTATTAGCACCACGCTCTAACCATCTGAGCTAACAGGCCATTTTGCACAGCTAGATGGAGGTCCAGCATATGAAGAAGGGCAAATGATAGTTAACCCAGGAGATTTGGAAAGCATAATTTCAGCAGTTTACCATGAAGTTATTGTTATATATTATCAACATGAAGAAACTAATATGACTAAAAAAATATTACAATACAAAAGAGATTTTCATACTCAGTGTTAGAACTTAGAACCATTAACGTTTTTTCCATGTGGTTAAGCAATAAATAAATATTCATCACCTATATTGAATTGATTCATCTAATCATTTTATCAGCTTCTCCTCAAAGGAAATATAGAGATAAACATGATACAGTAGAAAATACATCTATTTTCAACATTAAAGGAGCATCAAGTATTGGCTTGGAGACTGATTGAAAGTATGTCCTTGGCGTTTTTAACTTCATGCTCTAACAGACTAAACTAATAGAGTCACTAAATATATAGCATACTATTGAAGATGAAGCAGATGATGAAGTCCTACTGATTGTTAATCCGGGATAGTCGGAAAGCTTATATTCAGCTGTTTACATTCATAGTATCTTTATATATTATCAACAAGACTAAACAAAAATGATCTCAATAAATTGCAATAAATAAAAGATTTAGTTACTTGGCGTTAGAACTTAGAACCATTAATAGATATTCCAGGCGCTTTAAGAATAGTAATTAATTCTATAAATATATCAAATGTATTCATCCAATCCTTCAAGCAGCGTTTGATCCAAGGAGATGAACAGTCCAAAATGAGACACAAGAAATATTCATCTTTTTTCAAAGAATTAAACTTGGCCTGTACAGGGATCGAACCTGTGACCTTGGCGTTATTAGCATCACGCTCTAACCAACTGATCTAACAGGCCAATTTGCATATCTTCTGGACGACCAGCACAGGAAGCAGTGCTAATGACAGTTCAACCGGGAGATTTGGAAAGCTTAATTTCAGCTGTTTAATATGAATTAACTTTCATATTATCAACATGAAGAAACTAATATGACTTCAAAAAAATTGCAATACTAAAGAGATTTCCATACTTAGTGTTAGAATTTTGAACCAGTAAAGTTTTTCCACGTGGTTTAGCAATAAATAAATATTCATCACCTGTATTCAATTGATTCATCTAATCATTCTATCAGCTTCTGCGCAAAGGAAATATGGAGGTAAACATGATACAGAAGAAAATACATCTATTTTCAACATTAAAGGAGCATCAAGTATTGGCTTGGAGACTGATTGAAATTATGTCCTTTGCGTTTTTAACTTCATGCTCTAACAGACTAAACTAATAGGCTCACTAAATATATAGAATACTTTTGAAGAATTAGCAGATGATGAAATGCTACTGATTCCATCCAATCCTTCAAGCAGCGTGTGATTCAAGGAGATAAACAGTCCAAAATGAGACACAAGAAAAATTCATCTTTGTTCAAACAATTGAACTTGGCCTGTACAGGGATCGAACCGGTGACCTTGGCGTTATTAGCACCACGCTCTAACCATCTGAGCTAACAGGCCATTTTGCGCAACTACCTGGAGGTCCAGCAAATGAAGAAGGGCAAATGATAGTTAACACAGGAGATTTGGAAAGCTTATTTTCAGCAGTTTACCATGAAGTTATTGTTATATATTATCAACATGAAGAAACTAATATGACTTAAAAAAAATTACAATACAAAAGAGATTTTCATACTTAGTGTTAGAACTTAGAACCATTAACGATTTTTCCATGTGGTTAAGCAATAAATAAATATTCATCACCTATATTGAATTGATTCATCTTATCATTTTATCAGCTTCTCCTCAAAGGAAATATAGAGATAAACATGATACAGTAGAAAATACATCTATTTTCAACATTAAAGGAGCATCAAGTATTGTCTTGGAGACTGATTGAAAGTATGTCCTTGGCGTTTTTAACTTCATGCTCTAACAGACTAAACTAATAGAGTCACTAAATATATAGCATACTATTGAAGATGAAGCAGATGATGAAGTCCTACTGATTGTTAATCCGGGATAGTTGGAAAGCTTATATTCAGCTGTTTACATTCATAGTATCTTTATATATTATCAACAAGACTAAACAAAAATGATCTCAATAAATTGCAATAAATAAGAGATTTAGTTACTTGGCGTTAGAACTTAGAACCATTAATAGATATTCCAGGCGCTTTAAGAATAGTAATTAATTTTATAATTATATCAAATGTATTCATCCAATCCTTCAAGCAGCATTTGATCCAAGGAGATAAACAGTCCAAAATGAGACACAAGAAAAATTAATCTTTTTTCAAAGAATTAAACTTGGCCTGTACAGGAATCGAACCTGTGACCTTGGCGTTATTAGCACCATGCTCTAACCAACTGAGCTAACAGGCAAATTTGCACATCTTCTGGAGGACCAGCACAGGAAGCAGTGCTAATGATAGTTCAACCGGGAGATTTGGAAAGCTTAATTTCAGCTGTTTAATATGAATTAACTTTCATATTATCAACACGAAGAAACTAATATGACTTCAAAAAAATTGCAATACAAAAGAGATTTCCATACTTAGTGTTAGAATTTTGAACCAGTAACGTTTTTTCCACGTGGTTTAGCAATAAATAAATATTCATCACCTATATTCAATTGATTCATCTAATCATTCTATCAGCTTCTGTGCAAAGGAAATATGGAGGTAAACATGATACAGAAGAAAATACATCTATTTTCAACATTAAAGGAGCTTCAAGTATTGGCTTGGAGACTGATTGAAATTATGTCCTTTGCGTTTTTAACTTCATGCTCTAACAGACTAAACTAATAGGCTCACTAAATATATAGAATACTTTTGAAGAATTAGCAGATGATGAAATGCTACTGATTCCATCCAATCCTTCAAGCAGCGTTTGATTCAAGGAGATAAACAGTCCAAAATGAGACACAAGAAAAATTCATCTTTGTTCAAACAATTAAACTTGGCCTGTACAGAGATCAAACCTGTGACCTTGGCGTTATTAGCACCACGCTCTAACCATCTGAGCTAACAGGCCATTTTGCACAACTACCTGGAGGTCCAGCAAATGAAGAAGGGCAAATGATAGTTAACCTAGGAGATTTGGAAAGCTTAATTTCAGCAGTTTACCATGAAGTTATTGTTATATATTATCAACATGAAGAAACTAATATGACTTAAAAAGAAATTACAATACAAAAGAGATTTTCATACTTAGTGTTAGAACTTAGAACCATTAACGATTTTTCAATGTGGTTAAGCAATAAATAAATATTCATCACCTATATTGAATTGATTCATCTAATCATTTTATCAGCTTCTCCTCAAAGGAAATATAGAGATAAACAAGATACAGTAGAAAATACATCTATTTTCAACATTAAAGGAGCATCAAGTATTGGCTTGGAGACTGATTGAAAGTATGTCCTTGGCGTTTTTAACTTCATGCTCTAACAGACTAAACTAATAGAGTCACTAAATATATAGCATACTATTGAAGATGAAGCAGATGATGAAGTCCTACTGATTGTTAATCCGGGATAGTTGGAAAGCTTATATTCAGCTGTTTACATTCATAGTATCTTTATATATTATCAACAAGACTAAACAAACATGATCTCAATAAATTGCAATAAATAAAAGATTTAGTTACTTGGCGTTAGAACTTAGAACCATTAATAGATATTCCAGGCGCTTTAAGAATAGTAATTAATTCTATAAATATATCAAATATATTCATCCAATCCTTCAAGCAGCGTTTGATCCAAGGAGATAAACAGTCCAAAATGAGACACAAGAAATATTCATATTTTTTCAAATAATTAAACTTGGCCTGTACAGGGATCGAACCTGTGACCTTGGCGTTATTAGCATCACACTCTAACCAACTGATCTAACAGGCCAATTTGCATATCTTCTGGACGACCAGCACAGGAAGCAGTGCTAATGACAGTTCAACCGGAAGATTTGGAAAGCTTAATTTCAGCTGTTTAATATGAATTAACTTTCATATTATCAACATGAAGAAACTAATATGTCTTCAAAAAAATTGCAATACAAAAGAGATTTCCATACTTAGTGTTGGAATTTTGAACCAGTATCGTTTTTTCCACGTGGTTGAGCAATAAATAAATATTCATCACCTATATTCAATTGATTCATCTAATCATTCTATCAGCTTCTGCGCAAAGGAAATATGGAGGTAAACATGATACAGAAGAAAATACATCTATTTTCAAGATTAAAGGAGAATCAAGTATTGGCTTGGAGACTGATTGAAATTATGTCCTTTGCGTTTTTAACTTCATGCTCTAACAGACTAAACTAATAGGCTCACTAAATACATAAAATACTTTTGAAGAATTAGCAGATGATGAAATGCTACTGATTCCATCCAATCCTTCAAGCAGCGTATGATTCAAGGAGATAAACAGTCCAAAATGAGACACAAGAAAAATTAATCTTTGTTCAAACAATTAAACTTGGCCTGTACAGGGATTGAACCTGTGACCTTGGCGTTATTAGCACCACGCTCTAAGCATCTGAGCTAACAGGCCATTTTGCACAACTACCTGGAGGTCCAGCATATGAAGAAGGGCAAATGATAGTTAACCCAGGAGATTTGGAAAGCTTAATTTCAGCAGTTTACCATGAAGTTATTGTTATATATTATCAACATGAAGAAACTAATATGACTTAAAAAATATTACAATACAAAAGAGATTTTCATACTTAGTGTTAGAACTTAGAACCATTAAAATTTTTTCCATGTGGTTAAGCAATAAATAAATATTCATCACCTATATTGAATTGATTCATCAAATCATTTTATCAGCTTCTCCTCAAAGGAAATATAGAGATAAACATGATACAGTAGAAAATACATCTATTTTCAACATTAAAGGAGCATCAAGTATTGGCTTGGAGACTGATTGAAAGTATGTCCTTGGCGTTTTTAACTTCATGCTCTAACAGACTAAACTAATAGAGTCACTAAATATATAGCATACTACTGAAGATGAAGCAGATGATGAAGTCCTACTGATTGTTAATCCGGGATAGTTGGAAAGCTTATATTCAGCTGTTTACATTCATAGTATCTTTATATATTATCAACAAGACTAAACAAAAATGATCTCAATAAATTGCAATAAATAAGAGATTTAGTTACTTGGCGTTAGAACTTAGAACCATTAATAGATATTCCAGGCGCTTTAAGACTAGTAATTAATTTTATAATTATATCAAATGTATTCATCCAATCCTTCAAGCAGCATTTGATCCAAGGAGATAAACAGTCCAAAATGAGACACAAGAAAAATTCATCTTTTTTCAAAGAATTAAACTTGGCCTGTACAGGAATCGAACCTGTGACCTTGGCGTTATTAGCACCATGCTCTAACCAACTGAGCTAACAGGCCAATTTGCACATCTTCTGGAGGACCAGCACAGGAAGCAGTGCTAATGATAGTTCAACCGGGAGATTTGGAAAGCTTAATTTCAGCTGTTTAATATGAATTAACTTTCATATTATCAACATGAAGAAACTAATATGACTTCAAAAAAATTGCAATACTAAAGAGATTTCCATACTTAGTGTTAGAATTTTGAACCAGTAAAGTTTTTTCCACGTGGTTTAGCAATAAATAAATATTCATCACCTATATTCAATTGATTCATCTAATGATTCTATCAGCTTCTGCGCAAAGGAAATATGGAGGTAAACATGATACAGAAGAAAATACATCTATTTTCAACATTAAAGGAGCTTCAAGTATTGGCTTGGAGACTGATTGAAATTATGTCCTTTGCGTTTTTAACTTCATGCTCTAACAGACTAAACTAATAGGCTCACTAAATATATAGAATACTTTTGAAGAATTAGCAGATGATGAAATGCTACTGATTCCATCCAATCCTTCAAGCAGCATTTGATTCAAGGAGATAAACAGTCCAAAATGAGACACAAGAAAAATTCATCTTTGTTCAAACAATTAAACTTGGCCTGTACAGGGATCAAACCTGTGACCTTGGCGTTATTAGCACCACGCTCTAACCATCTGAGCTAACAGGCCATTTTGCACAACTACCTGGAGGTCCAGCAAATGAAGAAGGGCAAATGATAGTTAACCTAGGAGATTTGGAAAGCTTAATTTCAGCAGTTTACCATGAAGTTATTGTTATATATTATCAACATGAAGAAACTAATATGACTTAAAAAGAAATTACAATACAAAAGAGATTTTCATACTTAGTGTTAGAACTTAGAACCATTAAAGTTTTTTTCCATGTGGTTAAGCAATAAATAAATATTCATCGCCTATATTGAATTGATTCATCTAATCATTTTATCAGCTTCTCCTCAAAGGAAATATAGAGATAAACAAGATACAGTAGAAAATACATCTATTTTCAACATTAAAGGAGCATCAAGTATTGGCTTGGAGACTGATTGAAAGTATGTCCTTGGCGTTTTTAACTTCATGCTCTAACAGACTAAACTAATAGAGTCACTAAATATATAGCATACTACTGAAGATGAAGCAGATGATGAAGTCCTACTGATTGTTAATCCGGGATAGTTGGAAAGCTTATATTCAGCTGTTTACATTCATAGTATCTTTATATATTATCAACAAGACTAAACAAAAATGATCTCAATAAATTGCAATAAATAGGAGATTTAGTTACTTGGCGTTAGAACTTAGAACCATTAATAGATATTCCAGGCGCTTTAAGAATAGTAATTAATTCTATAATTATATCAAATGTATTCATACAATCCTTCAAGCAGCTTTTGATCCAAGGAGATAAACAGTCCAAAATGAGACACAAGAAAAATTCATCTTTTTTCAAAGAATTAAACTTGGCCTGTACAGGGATCGAACCTGTGACCTTGGCGTTATTAGCACCACGCTCTAACCAACTGAGCTAACAGGCCAATTTGCACATCTTCTGGAGGACCAGCACAGGAAGCAGTGCTAATGATAGTTCAACCGGGAGATTTGGAAAGCTTAATTTCAGCTGTTTAATATGAATTAACTTTCATATTATCAACATGAAGAAACTAATATGACTTCAAAAAAATAGCAATACAAAAGAGATTTCCATACTTAGTGTTAGAATTTTGAACCAGTAACGTTTTGTCCACGTGGTTTAGCAATAAATAAATATTCATCACCTATATTCAATTGATTCATCTAATCATTCTATCAGCTTCTGCGCAAAGGAAATATGGAGGTAAACATGATACAGAAGAAAATACATCTATTTTCAACATTAAAGGAGCATCAAGTATTGGCTTGGAGACTTATTGAAATTATGTCCTTTGCGTTTTTAACTTCATGCTCTAACAGACTAAACTAATAGGCTCACTAAATATATAGAATACTTTTGAAGAATTAGCAGATGATGAAATGCTACTGATTCCATCCAATCCTTCAAGCAGCGTGTGATTCAAGGAGATAAACAGTCCAAAATGAGACACAAGAAAAATTCATCTTTGTTCAAACAATTGAACTTGGCCTGTACAGTGATCGAACCTGTGACCTTGGCGTTATTAGCACCACGCTCTAACCATCTGAGCTAACAGGCCATTTTGCACAACTACCTGGAGGTCCAGCAAATGAAGAAGGGCAAATGATAGTTAACACAGGAGATTTGGAAAGCTTAATTTCAGCAGTTTACCATGAAGTTATTGTTATATATTATCAACATGAAGAAACTAATATGACTTAAAAAAAATTACAATACAAAAGAGATTTTCATACTTAGTGTTAGAACTTAGAACCATTAACGTTTTTTCCATGTGGTTAAGCAATAAATAAATATTCATCACCTATATTGAATTGATTCATCTAATCATTTTATCAGCTTCTCCTCAAAGGAAATATAGAGATAAACATGATACAGTAGAAAATACATCTATTTTCAACATTAAAGGAGCATCAAGTATTGGCTTGGAGACTGATTGAAAGTATGTCCTTGGCGTTTTTAACTTCATGCTCTAACAGACTAAACTAATAGAGTCACTAAATATATAGCATACTATTGAAGATGAAGCAGATGATGAAGTCCTACTGATTGTTAATCCGGGATAGTTGGAAAGCTTATATTCAGCTGTTTACATTCATAGTATCTTTATATATTATCAACAAGACTAAACAAAAATGATCTCAATAAATTGCAATAAATAAGAGATTTAGTTACTTGGCGTTAGAACTTAGAACCATTAATAGATATTCCAGGCGCTTTAAGAATAGTAATTAATTTTATAATTATATCAAATGTATTCATCCAATCCTTCAAGCAGCATTTGATCCAAGGAGATAAACAGTCCAAAATGAGACACAAGAAAAAATAATCTTTTTTCAAAGAATTAAACTTGGCCTGTACAGGGATCGAACCTGTGACCTTGGCGTTATTAGCACCACGCTCTAACCAACTGAGCTAACAGGCCAATTTGCACATCGTCTGGAGGACCAGCACAGGAAGCAGTGCTAATGATAGTTCAACCGGGAGATTTGGAAAGCTTAATTTCAGCTGTTTAATATGAATTAACTTTCATATTATCAACATGAAGAAACTAATATGACTTCAAAAAAATTGCAATACAAAAGAGATTTCCATACTTAGTGTTAGAATTTTGAACCAGTAACGTTTTTTCCACGTGGTTTAGCAATAAATAAATATTCATCACCTATATTCAATTGATTCATCTAATCATTCTATCAGCTTCTGCGCAAAGGAAATATGGAGGTAAACATGATACAGAAGAAAATACATCTATTTTCAACATTAAAGGAGCTTCAAGTATTGGCTTGGAGACTGATTGAAATTATGTCCTTTGCGTTTTTAACTTCATGCTCTAACAGACTAAACTAATAGGCTCACTAAATATATAGAATACTTTTGAAGAATTAGCAGATGATGAAATGCTACTGATTCCATCCAATCCTTCAAGCAGCGTTTGATTCAAGGAGATAAACAGTCCAAAATGAGACACAAGAAAAATTCATCTTTGTTCAAACAATTAAACTTGGCCTGTACAGGGATCAAACCTGTGACCTTGGCGTTATTAGCACCACGCTCTAACCATCTGAGCTAACAGGCCATTTTGCACAACTACCTGGAGGTCCAGCAAATGAAGAAGGGCAAATGATAGTTAACCTAGGAGATTTGGAAAGCTTAATTTCAGCAGTTTACCATGAAGGTATTGTTATATATTATCAACATGAAGAAACTAATATGACTTAAAAAGAAATTACAATACAAAAGAGATTTTCATACTTAGTGTTAGAACTTAGAACCATTAACGTTTTTTCAATGTGGTTAAGCAATAAATAAATATTCATCACCTATATTGAATTGATTCATCTAATCATTTTATCAGCTTCTCCTCAAAGGAAACATAGAGATAAACAAGATACAGTAGAAAATACATCTATTTTCAACATTAAAGGAACATCAAGTATTGGCTTGGAGACTGATTGAAAGTATGTCCTTGGCGTTTTTAACTTCATGCTCTAACAGACTAAACTAATAGAGTCACTAAATATATAGCATACTATTGAAGATGAAGCAGATGATGAAGTCCTACTGATTGTTAATCCAGGATAGTTGGAAAGCTTATATTCAGCTGTTTACATTCATAGTATCTTTATATATTATCAACAAGACTAAACAAAAATGATCTCAATAAATTGCAATAAATAAAAGATTTAGTTACTTGGCGTTAGAACTTAGAACCATTAATAGATATTCCAGGCGCTTTAAGAATAGTAATTAATTCTATAAATATATCAAATGTATTCATCCAATCCTTCAAGCAGCGTTTGATCCAAGGAGATAAACAGTCCAAAATGAGACACAAGAAATATTCATATTTTTTCAAAGAATTAAACTTAGCCTGTACAGGGATCGAACCTGTGACCTTGGCATTATTAGCACCACGCTCTAACCAACTGAGCTAACAGTCGAATTTACACATCTTCTGGAGGACCAGCACAGGAAGCAGTGCTAATGATAGTTAAACCGGGAGATTTGGAAAGCTTAATTTCAGCTGTTTAATATGAATTAACTTTCATATTATCAACATGAAGAAACTAATATGACTTCAAAAAAATTGCAATACAAAAGAGATTTCCATACTTAGTGTTAGAATTTTGAACCAGTAACGTTTTTTCCACGTGGTTTAGCAATAAATAAATATTCATCACCTATATTCAATTGATTCATCTAATCATTCTATCAGCTTCTGCGCAAAGGAAATATGGAGGTAAACATAATACAGAAGAAAATACATCTATTTTCAACATTAAAGGAGCATCAAGTATTGGCTTGGAGACTGATTGAAATTATGTCCTTTGCGTTTTTTACTTCATGCTCTAACAGACTAAACTAATAGGCTCACTAAATATATAGAATACTTTTGAAGAATTAGCAGATGATGAAATGCTACTGATTCCATCCAATCCTTCAAGCAGCGTGTGATTCAAGGAGATAAACAGTCCAAAATGAGACACAAGAAAAATTCATCTTAGTTCAAACAATTAAACTTGGCCTGTACAGGGATCGAACCTGTGACCTTGGTGTTATTAGCACCACGCTCTAACCATCTGAGCTAACAGGCCATTTTGCACAGCTAGCTGGGGGTCCAGCATATGAATAAGGACAAATGATAGTTAACCCAGGAGATTTGGAAAGCTTAATTTCAGCAGTTTACCATGAAGTTATTGTTATATATTATCAACATGAAGAAACTAATATGACTTAAAAAAAATTACAATACAAAAGAGATTTACATACTTAGTGTTAGAACTTAGAACCATTAACGTTTTTTCCATGTGGTTAAGCAATAAATAAATATTCATCACCTATATTGAATTGATTCATCTAATCATTTTATCAGCTTCTCCTCAAAGGAAATATAGAGATAAACATGATACAGTAGAAAATACATCTATTTTCAACATTAAAGGAGCATCAAGTATTGGCTTGGAGAATGATTGAAAGTATGTCCTTGGCGTTTTTAACTTCATGCTCTAACAGACTAAACTAATAGAGTCACTAAATATATAGCATACTACTGAAGATGAAGCAGATGATGAAGCCCTACTGATTGTTAATCCGGGATAGTTGGAAAGCTTATATTCAGCTGTTTACATTCATAGTATCTTTATATATTATCAACAAGACTAAACAAAAATGATCTCAATAAATTGCAATAAATAAGAGATTTAGTTACTTGGCGTTAGAACTTAGAACCATTAATAGATATTCCAGGCGCTTTAAGAATAGTAATTAATTCTATAATTATATCAAATGTATTCATCCAATCCTTCAAGCAGCATTTGATCCAAGGAGATAAACAATCCAAAATGAGACACAAGAAAAATTCATCTTTTTTCAAAGAATTAAACTTAGCCTGTACAGGGATCGAACCTGTGACCTTGGCGTTATTAGCACCACGCTCTAACCAAGTGAGCTAACAGGCCAATTTGCACATCTTCTGGAGGACCAGCACAGGAAGCAGTGCTAATGATAGTTCAACCGGGAGATTTGGAAAGCTTAATTTCAGCTGTTTAATATGAATTAACTTTCATATTATCAACATGAAGAAACTAATATGACTTCAAAAAAATTGCAATACAAAAGAGATTTCCATACTTAGTGTTAGAATTTTGAACCAGTAACGTTTTTTCCACGTGGTTTAGCAATAAATAAATATTCATCACCTATATTCAATTGATTCATCTAATCATTCTATCAGCTTCTGCGCAAAGGAAATATGGATGTAAACATGATACAGAAGAAAATACATCTATTTTCAACATTAAAGGAGCTTCAAATATTGGCTAGGAGACTGATTGAAATTATTTCCTTTGCGTTTTTAACTTCATGCTCTAACAGACTAAACTAATAGGCTCACTAAATATATAGAATACTTTTGAAGAATTAGCAGATGATGAAATGCTACTGATTCCATCCAATCCTTCAAGCAGTGTGTGATTCAAGAAGATTAACAGTCCAAAATGAGACACAAGAAAAATTCATCTTTGTTCAAACAATTGAACTTGGCCTGTACAGGGATCGAACCTGTGACCTTGGCGTTATTAGCACCACGCTCTAACCATCTGAGCTAACAGGCCATTTTGCACAGCTAGCTGGAGGTCCAGCATATGAAGAAGGGCAAATGATAGTTAACACAGGAGATTTGGAAAGCTTAATTTCAGCAGTTTACCATGAAGTTATTGTTATATATTATCAACATGAAGAAACTAATATGACTTAAAAAAAATTACAATACAAAAGAGATTTACATACTTAGTGTTAGAACTTAGAACCATTAAAAATATTTCCATGTGGTTAAGCAATAAATAAATATTCATCACCTATATTGAATTGATTCATCTAATCATTTTATCAGCTTCTCCTCAAAGGAAATATAGAGATAAACATGATACAGTAGAAAATACATCTATTTTCAACATTAAAGGAGCATCAAGTATTGGTTTGGAGACTGATTGAAAGTATGTCCTTGTCGTTTTTAACTTCATGCTCTAACAGACTAAACTAATAGAGTCACTAAATATATAGCATACTATTGAAGATGAAGCAGATGATGAAGTCCTACTGATTGTTAATCCGGGATAGTCGGAAAGCTTATATTCAGCTGTTTACATTCATAGTATCTTTATATATTATCAACAAGACTAAACAAAAATGATCTCAATAAATTGCAATAAATAAAAGATTTAGTTACTTGGCGTTAGAACTTAGAACCATTAATAGATATTCCAGGCGCTTTAAGAATAGTAATTAATTCTATAAATATATCAAATGTATTCATCCAATCCTTCAAGCAGCGTTTGATCCAAGGAGATGAACAGTCCAAAATGAGACACAAGAAATATTCATCTTTTTTCAAAGAATTAAACTTGGCCTGTACAGGGATCGAACCTGTGACCTTGGCGTTATTAGCATCACGCTCTAACCAACTGATCTAACAGGCCAATTTGCATATCTTCTGGACGACCAGCACAGGAAGCAGTGCTAATGACAGTTCAACCGGGAGATTTGGAAAGCTTAATTTCAGCTGTTTAATATGAATTAACTTTCATATTATCAACATGAAGAAACTAATATGACTTCAAAAAAATTGCAATACTAAAGAGATTTCCATACTTAGTGTTAGAATTTTGAACCAGTAAAGTTTTTCCACGTGGTTTAGCAATAAATAAATATTCATCACCTGTATTCAATTGATTCATCTAATCATTCTATCAGCTTCTGCGCAAAGGAAATATGGAGGTAAACATGATACAGAAGAAAATACATCTATTTTCAACATTAAAGGAGCATCAAGTATTGGCTTGGAGACTGATTGAAATTATGTCCTTTGCGTTTTTAACTTCATGCTCTAACAGACTAAACTAATAGGCTCACTAAATATATAGAATACTTTTGAAGAATTAGCAGATGATGAAATGCTACTGATTCCATCCAATCCTTCAAGCAGCGTGTGATTCAAGGAGATAAACAGTCCAAAATGAGACACAAGAAAAATTCATCTTTGTTCAAACAATTGAACTTGGCCTGTACAGGGATCGAACCGGTGACCTTGGCGTTATTAGCACCACGCTCTAACCATCTGAGCTAACAGGCCATTTTGCGCAACTACCTGGAGGTCCAGCAAATGAAGAAGGGCAAATGATAGTTAACACAGGAGATTTGGAAAGCTTATTTTCAGCAGTTTACCATGAAGTTATTGTTATATATTATCAACATGAAGAAACTAATATGACTTAAAAAAAATTACAATACAAAAGAGATTTTCATACTTAGTGTTAGAACTTAGAACCATTAACGATTTTTCCATGTGGTTAAGCAATAAATAAATATTCATCACCTATATTGAATTGATTCATCTTATCATTTTATCAGCTTCTCCTCAAAGGAAATATAGAGATAAACATGATACAGTAGAAAATACATCTATTTTCAACATTAAAGGAGCATCAAGTATTGTCTTGGAGACTGATTGAAAGTATGTCCTTGGCGTTTTTAACTTCATGCTCTAACAGACTAAACTAATAGAGTCACTAAATATATAGCATACTATTGAAGATGAAGCAGATGATGAAGTCCTACTGATTGTTAATCCGGGATAGTTGGAAAGCTTATATTCAGCTGTTTACATTCATAGTATCTTTATATATTATCAACAAGACTAAACAAAAATGATCTCAATAAATTGCAATAAATAAGAGATTTAGTTACTTGGCGTTAGAACTTAGAACCATTAATAGATATTCCAGGCGCTTTAAGAATAGTAATTAATTTTATAATTATATCAAATGTATTCATCCAATCCTTCAAGCAGCATTTGATCCAAGGAGATAAACAGTCCAAAATGAGACACAAGAAAAATTAATCTTTTTTCAAAGAATTAAACTTGGCCTGTACAGGAATCGAACCTGTGACCTTGGCGTTATTAGCACCATGCTCTAACCAACTGAGCTAACAGGCAAATTTGCACATCTTCTGGAGGACCAGCACAGGAAGCAGTGCTAATGATAGTTCAACCGGGAGATTTGGAAAGCTTAATTTCAGCTGTTTAATATGAATTAACTTTCATATTATCAACACGAAGAAACTAATATGACTTCAAAAAAATTGCAATACAAAAGAGATTTCCATACTTAGTGTTAGAATTTTGAACCAGTAACGTTTTTTCCACGTGGTTTAGCAATAAATAAATATTCATCACCTATATTCAATTGATTCATCTAATCATTCTATCAGCTTCTGTGCAAAGGAAATATGGAGGTAAACATGATACAGAAGAAAATACATCTATTTTCAACATTAAAGGAGCTTCAAGTATTGGCTTGGAGACTGATTGAAATTATGTCCTTTGCGTTTTTAACTTCATGCTCTAACAGACTAAACTAATAGGCTCACTAAATATATAGAATACTTTTGAAGAATTAGCAGATGATGAAATGCTACTGATTCCATCCAATCCTTCAAGCAGCGTTTGATTCAAGGAGATAAACAGTCCAAAATGAGACACAAGAAAAATTCATCTTTGTTCAAACAATTAAACTTGGCCTGTACAGAGATCAAACCTGTGACCTTGGCGTTATTAGCACCACGCTCTAACCATCTGAGCTAACAGGCCATTTTGCACAACTACCTGGAGGTCCAGCAAATGAAGAAGGGCAAATGATAGTTAACCTAGGAGATTTGGAAAGCTTAATTTCAGCAGTTTACCATGAAGTTATTGTTATATATTATCAACATGAAGAAACTAATATGACTTAAAAAGAAATTACAATACAAAAGAGATTTTCATACTTAGTGTTAGAACTTAGAACCATTAACGATTTTTCAATGTGGTTAAGCAATAAATAAATATTCATCACCTATATTGAATTGATTCATCTAATCATTTTATCAGCTTCTCCTCAAAGGAAATATAGAGATAAACAAGATACAGTAGAAAATACATCTATTTTCAACATTAAAGGAGCATCAAGTATTGGCTTGGAGACTGATTGAAAGTATGTCCTTGGCGTTTTTAACTTCATGCTCTAACAGACTAAACTAATAGAGTCACTAAATATATAGCATACTATTGAAGATGAAGCAGATGATGAAGTCCTACTGATTGTTAATCCGGGATAGTTGGAAAGCTTATATTCAGCTGTTTACATTCATAGTATCTTTATATATTATCAACAAGACTAAACAAACATGATCTCAATAAATTGCAATAAATAAAAGATTTAGTTACTTGGCGTTAGAACTTAGAACCATTAATAGATATTCCAGGCGCTTTAAGAATAGTAATTAATTCTATAAATATATCAAATATATTCATCCAATCCTTCAAGCAGCGTTTGATCCAAGGAGATAAACAGTCCAAAATGAGACACAAGAAATATTCATATTTTTTCAAATAATTAAACTTGGCCTGTACAGGGATCGAACCTGTGACCTTGGCGTTATTAGCATCACACTCTAACCAACTGATCTAACAGGCCAATTTGCATATCTTCTGGACGACCAGCACAGGAAGCAGTGCTAATGACAGTTCAACCGGAAGATTTGGAAAGCTTAATTTCAGCTGTTTAATATGAATTAACTTTCATATTATCAACATGAAGAAACTAATATGTCTTCAAAAAAATTGCAATACAAAAGAGATTTCCATACTTAGTGTTGGAATTTTGAACCAGTATCGTTTTTTCCACGTGGTTGAGCAATAAATAAATATTCATCACCTATATTCAATTGATTCATCTAATCATTCTATCAGCTTCTGCGCAAAGGAAATATGGAGGTAAACATGATACAGAAGAAAATACATCTATTTTCAAGATTAAAGGAGAATCAAGTATTGGCTTGGAGACTGATTGAAATTATGTCCTTTGCGTTTTTAACTTCATGCTCTAACAGACTAAACTAATAGGCTCACTAAATACATAAAATACTTTTGAAGAATTAGCAGATGATGAAATGCTACTGATTCCATCCAATCCTTCAAGCAGCGTATGATTCAAGGAGATAAACAGTCCAAAATGAGACACAAGAAAAATTAATCTTTGTTCAAACAATTAAACTTGGCCTGTACAGGGATTGAACCTGTGACCTTGGCGTTATTAGCACCACGCTCTAAGCATCTGAGCTAACAGGCCATTTTGCACAACTACCTGGAGGTCCAGCATATGAAGAAGGGCAAATGATAGTTAACCCAGGAGATTTGGAAAGCTTAATTTCAGCAGTTTACCATGAAGTTATTGTTATATATTATCAACATGAAGAAACTAATATGACTTAAAAAATATTACAATACAAAAGAGATTTTCATACTTAGTGTTAGAACTTAGAACCATTAAAATTTTTTCCATGTGGTTAAGCAATAAATAAATATTCATCACCTATATTGAATTGATTCATCAAATCATTTTATCAGCTTCTCCTCAAAGGAAATATAGAGATAAACATGATACAGTAGAAAATACATCTATTTTCAACATTAAAGGAGCATCAAGTATTGGCTTGGAGACTGATTGAAAGTATGTCCTTGGCGTTTTTAACTTCATGCTCTAACAGACTAAACTAATAGAGTCACTAAATATATAGCATACTACTGAAGATGAAGCAGATGATGAAGTCCTACTGATTGTTAATCCGGGATAGTTGGAAAGCTTATATTCAGCTGTTTACATTCATAGTATCTTTATATATTATCAACAAGACTAAACAAAAATGATCTCAATAAATTGCAATAAATAAGAGATTTAGTTACTTGGCGTTAGAACTTAGAACCATTAATAGATATTCCAGGCGCTTTAAGACTAGTAATTAATTTTATAATTATATCAAATGTATTCATCCAATCCTTCAAGCAGCATTTGATCCAAGGAGATAAACAGTCCAAAATGAGACACAAGAAAAATTCATCTTTTTTCAAAGAATTAAACTTGGCCTGTACAGGAATCGAACCTGTGACCTTGGCGTTATTAGCACCATGCTCTAACCAACTGAGCTAACAGGCCAATTTGCACATCTTCTGGAGGACCAGCACAGGAAGCAGTGCTAATGATAGTTCAACCGGGAGATTTGGAAAGCTTAATTTCAGCTGTTTAATATGAATTAACTTTCATATTATCAACATGAAGAAACTAATATGACTTCAAAAAAATTGCAATACTAAAGAGATTTCCATACTTAGTGTTAGAATTTTGAACCAGTAAAGTTTTTTCCACGTGGTTTAGCAATAAATAAATATTCATCACCTATATTCAATTGATTCATCTAATGATTCTATCAGCTTCTGCGCAAAGGAAATATGGAGGTAAACATGATACAGAAGAAAATACATCTATTTTCAACATTAAAGGAGCTTCAAGTATTGGCTTGGAGACTGATTGAAATTATGTCCTTTGCGTTTTTAACTTCATGCTCTAACAGACTAAACTAATAGGCTCACTAAATATATAGAATACTTTTGAAGAATTAGCAGATGATGAAATGCTACTGATTCCATCCAATCCTTCAAGCAGCATTTGATTCAAGGAGATAAACAGTCCAAAATGAGACACAAGAAAAATTCATCTTTGTTCAAACAATTAAACTTGGCCTGTACAGGGATCAAACCTGTGACCTTGGCGTTATTAGCACCACGCTCTAACCATCTGAGCTAACAGGCCATTTTGCACAACTACCTGGAGGTCCAGCAAATGAAGAAGGGCAAATGATAGTTAACCTAGGAGATTTGGAAAGCTTAATTTCAGCAGTTTACCATGAAGTTATTGTTATATATTATCAACATGAAGAAACTAATATGACTTAAAAAGAAATTACAATACAAAAGAGATTTTCATACTTAGTGTTAGAACTTAGAACCATTAAAGTTTTTTTCCATGTGGTTAAGCAATAAATAAATATTCATCGCCTATATTGAATTGATTCATCTAATCATTTTATCAGCTTCTCCTCAAAGGAAATATAGAGATAAACAAGATACAGTAGAAAATACATCTATTTTCAACATTAAAGGAGCATCAAGTATTGGCTTGGAGACTGATTGAAAGTATGTCCTTGGCGTTTTTAACTTCATGCTCTAACAGACTAAACTAATAGAGTCACTAAATATATAGCATACTACTGAAGATGAAGCAGATGATGAAGTCCTACTGATTGTTAATCCGGGATAGTTGGAAAGCTTATATTCAGCTGTTTACATTCATAGTATCTTTATATATTATCAACAAGACTAAACAAAAATGATCTCAATAAATTGCAATAAATAGGAGATTTAGTTACTTGGCGTTAGAACTTAGAACCATTAATAGATATTCCAGGCGCTTTAAGAATAGTAATTAATTCTATAATTATATCAAATGTATTCATACAATCCTTCAAGCAGCTTTTGATCCAAGGAGATAAACAGTCCAAAATGAGACACAAGAAAAATTCATCTTTTTTCAAAGAATTAAACTTGGCCTGTACAGGGATCGAACCTGTGACCTTGGCGTTATTAGCACCACGCTCTAACCAACTGAGCTAACAGGCCAATTTGCACATCTTCTGGAGGACCAGCACAGGAAGCAGTGCTAATGATAGTTCAACCGGGAGATTTGGAAAGCTTAATTTCAGCTGTTTAATATGAATTAACTTTCATATTATCAACATGAAGAAACTAATATGACTTCAAAAAAATAGCAATACAAAAGAGATTTCCATACTTAGTGTTAGAATTTTGAACCAGTAACGTTTTGTCCACGTGGTTTAGCAATAAATAAATATTCATCACCTATATTCAATTGATTCATCTAATCATTCTATCAGCTTCTGCGCAAAGGAAATATGGAGGTAAACATGATACAGAAGAAAATACATCTATTTTCAACATTAAAGGAGCATCAAGTATTGGCTTGGAGACTTATTGAAATTATGTCCTTTGCGTTTTTAACTTCATGCTCTAACAGACTAAACTAATAGGCTCACTAAATATATAGAATACTTTTGAAGAATTAGCAGATGATGAAATGCTACTGATTCCATCCAATCCTTCAAGCAGCGTGTGATTCAAGGAGATAAACAGTCCAAAATGAGACACAAGAAAAATTCATCTTTGTTCAAACAATTGAACTTGGCCTGTACAGTGATCGAACCTGTGACCTTGGCGTTATTAGCACCACGCTCTAACCATCTGAGCTAACAGGCCATTTTGCACAACTACCTGGAGGTCCAGCAAATGAAGAAGGGCAAATGATAGTTAACACAGGAGATTTGGAAAGCTTAATTTCAGCAGTTTACCATGAAGTTATTGTTATATATTATCAACATGAAGAAACTAATATGACTTAAAAAAAATTACAATACAAAAGAGATTTTCATACTTAGTGTTAGAACTTAGAACCATTAACGTTTTTTCCATGTGGTTAAGCAATAAATAAATATTCATCACCTATATTGAATTGATTCATCTAATCATTTTATCAGCTTCTCCTCAAAGGAAATATAGAGATAAACATGATACAGTAGAAAATACATCTATTTTCAACATTAAAGGAGCATCAAGTATTGGCTTGGAGACTGATTGAAAGTATGTCCTTGGCGTTTTTAACTTCATGCTCTAACAGACTAAACTAATAGAGTCACTAAATATATAGCATACTATTGAAGATGAAGCAGATGATGAAGTCCTACTGATTGTTAATCCGGGATAGTTGGAAAGCTTATATTCAGCTGTTTACATTCATAGTATCTTTATATATTATCAACAAGACTAAACAAAAATGATCTCAATAAATTGCAATAAATAAGAGATTTAGTTACTTGGCGTTAGAACTTAGAACCATTAATAGATATTCCAGGCGCTTTAAGAATAGTAATTAATTTTATAATTATATCAAATGTATTCATCCAATCCTTCAAGCAGCATTTGATCCAAGGAGATAAACAGTCCAAAATGAGACACAAGAAAAAATAATCTTTTTTCAAAGAATTAAACTTGGCCTGTACAGGGATCGAACCTGTGACCTTGGCGTTATTAGCACCACGCTCTAACCAACTGAGCTAACAGGCCAATTTGCACATCGTCTGGAGGACCAGCACAGGAAGCAGTGCTAATGATAGTTCAACCGGGAGATTTGGAAAGCTTAATTTCAGCTGTTTAATATGAATTAACTTTCATATTATCAACATGAAGAAACTAATATGACTTCAAAAAAATTGCAATACAAAAGAGATTTCCATACTTAGTGTTAGAATTTTGAACCAGTAACGTTTTTTCCACGTGGTTTAGCAATAAATAAATATTCATCACCTATATTCAATTGATTCATCTAATCATTCTATCAGCTTCTGCGCAAAGGAAATATGGAGGTAAACATGATACAGAAGAAAATACATCTATTTTCAACATTAAAGGAGCTTCAAGTATTGGCTTGGAGACTGATTGAAATTATGTCCTTTGCGTTTTTAACTTCATGCTCTAACAGACTAAACTAATAGGCTCACTAAATATATAGAATACTTTTGAAGAATTAGCAGATGATGAAATGCTACTGATTCCATCCAATCCTTCAAGCAGCGTTTGATTCAAGGAGATAAACAGTCCAAAATGAGACACAAGAAAAATTCATCTTTGTTCAAACAATTAAACTTGGCCTGTACAGGGATCAAACCTGTGACCTTGGCGTTATTAGCACCACGCTCTAACCATCTGAGCTAACAGGCCATTTTGCACAACTACCTGGAGGTCCAGCAAATGAAGAAGGGCAAATGATAGTTAACCTAGGAGATTTGGAAAGCTTAATTTCAGCAGTTTACCATGAAGGTATTGTTATATATTATCAACATGAAGAAACTAATATGACTTAAAAAGAAATTACAATACAAAAGAGATTTTCATACTTAGTGTTAGAACTTAGAACCATTAACGTTTTTTCAATGTGGTTAAGCAATAAATAAATATTCATCACCTATATTGAATTGATTCATCTAATCATTTTATCAGCTTCTCCTCAAAGGAAACATAGAGATAAACAAGATACAGTAGAAAATACATCTATTTTCAACATTAAAGGAACATCAAGTATTGGCTTGGAGACTGATTGAAAGTATGTCCTTGGCGTTTTTAACTTCATGCTCTAACAGACTAAACTAATAGAGTCACTAAATATATAGCATACTATTGAAGATGAAGCAGATGATGAAGTCCTACTGATTGTTAATCCAGGATAGTTGGAAAGCTTATATTCAGCTGTTTACATTCATAGTATCTTTATATATTATCAACAAGACTAAACAAAAATGATCTCAATAAATTGCAATAAATAAAAGATTTAGTTACTTGGCGTTAGAACTTAGAACCATTAATAGATATTCCAGGCGCTTTAAGAATAGTAATTAATTCTATAAATATATCAAATGTATTCATCCAATCCTTCAAGCAGCGTTTGATCCAAGGAGATAAACAGTCCAAAATGAGACACAAGAAATATTCATATTTTTTCAAAGAATTAAACTTAGCCTGTACAGGGATCGAACCTGTGACCTTGGCATTATTAGCACCACGCTCTAACCAACTGAGCTAACAGTCGAATTTACACATCTTCTGGAGGACCAGCACAGGAAGCAGTGCTAATGATAGTTAAACCGGGAGATTTGGAAAGCTTAATTTCAGCTGTTTAATATGAATTAACTTTCATATTATCAACATGAAGAAACTAATATGACTTCAAAAAAATTGCAATACAAAAGAGATTTCCATACTTAGTGTTAGAATTTTGAACCAGTAACGTTTTTTCCACGTGGTTTAGCAATAAATAAATATTCATCACCTATATTCAATTGATTCATCTAATCATTCTATCAGCTTCTGCGCAAAGGAAATATGGAGGTAAACATAATACAGAAGAAAATACATCTATTTTCAACATTAAAGGAGCATCAAGTATTGGCTTGGAGACTGATTGAAATTATGTCCTTTGCGTTTTTTACTTCATGCTCTAACAGACTAAACTAATAGGCTCACTAAATATATAGAATACTTTTGAAGAATTAGCAGATGATGAAATGCTACTGATTCCATCCAATCCTTCAAGCAGCGTGTGATTCAAGGAGATAAACAGTCCAAAATGAGACACAAGAAAAATTCATCTTAGTTCAAACAATTAAACTTGGCCTGTACAGGGATCGAACCTGTGACCTTGGTGTTATTAGCACCACGCTCTAACCATCTGAGCTAACAGGCCATTTTGCACAGCTAGCTGGGGGTCCAGCATATGAATAAGGACAAATGATAGTTAACCCAGGAGATTTGGAAAGCTTAATTTCAGCAGTTTACCATGAAGTTATTGTTATATATTATCAACATGAAGAAACTAATATGACTTAAAAAAAATTACAATACAAAAGAGATTTACATACTTAGTGTTAGAACTTAGAACCATTAACGTTTTTTCCATGTGGTTAAGCAATAAATAAATATTCATCACCTATATTGAATTGATTCATCTAATCATTTTATCAGCTTCTCCTCAAAGGAAATATAGAGATAAACATGATACAGTAGAAAATACATCTATTTTCAACATTAAAGGAGCATCAAGTATTGGCTTGGAGAATGATTGAAAGTATGTCCTTGGCGTTTTTAACTTCATGCTCTAACAGACTAAACTAATAGAGTCACTAAATATATAGCATACTACTGAAGATGAAGCAGATGATGAAGCCCTACTGATTGTTAATCCGGGATAGTTGGAAAGCTTATATTCAGCTGTTTACATTCATAGTATCTTTATATATTATCAACAAGACTAAACAAAAATGATCTCAATAAATTGCAATAAATAAGAGATTTAGTTACTTGGCGTTAGAACTTAGAACCATTAATAGATATTCCAGGCGCTTTAAGAATAGTAATTAATTCTATAATTATATCAAATGTATTCATCCAATCCTTCAAGCAGCATTTGATCCAAGGAGATAAACAATCCAAAATGAGACACAAGAAAAATTCATCTTTTTTCAAAGAATTAAACTTAGCCTGTACAGGGATCGAACCTGTGACCTTGGCGTTATTAGCACCACGCTCTAACCAAGTGAGCTAACAGGCCAATTTGCACATCTTCTGGAGGACCAGCACAGGAAGCAGTGCTAATGATAGTTCAACCGGGAGATTTGGAAAGCTTAATTTCAGCTGTTTAATATGAATTAACTTTCATATTATCAACATGAAGAAACTAATATGACTTCAAAAAAATTGCAATACAAAAGAGATTTCCATACTTAGTGTTAGAATTTTGAACCAGTAACGTTTTTTCCACGTGGTTTAGCAATAAATAAATATTCATCACCTATATTCAATTGATTCATCTAATCATTCTATCAGCTTCTGCGCAAAGGAAATATGGATGTAAACATGATACAGAAGAAAATACATCTATTTTCAACATTAAAGGAGCTTCAAATATTGGCTAGGAGACTGATTGAAATTATTTCCTTTGCGTTTTTAACTTCATGCTCTAACAGACTAAACTAATAGGCTCACTAAATATATAGAATACTTTTGAAGAATTAGCAGATGATGAAATGCTACTGATTCCATCCAATCCTTCAAGCAGTGTGTGATTCAAGAAGATTAACAGTCCAAAATGAGACACAAGAAAAATTCATCTTTGTTCAAACAATTGAACTTGGCCTGTACAGGGATCGAACCTGTGACCTTGGCGTTATTAGCACCACGCTCTAACCATCTGAGCTAACAGGCCATTTTGCACAGCTAGCTGGAGGTCCAGCATATGAAGAAGGGCAAATGATAGTTAACACAGGAGATTTGGAAAGCTTAATTTCAGCAGTTTACCATGAAGTTATTGTTATATATTATCAACATGAAGAAACTAATATGACTTAAAAAAAATTACAATACAAAAGAGATTTACATACTTAGTGTTAGAACTTAGAACCATTAAAAATATTTCCATGTGGTTAAGCAATAAATAAATATTCATCACCTATATTGAATTGATTCATCTAATCATTTTATCAGCTTCTCCTCAAAGGAAATATAGAGATAAACATGATACAGTAGAAAATACATCTATTTTCAACATTAAAGGAGCATCAAGTATTGGTTTGGAGACTGATTGAAAGTATGTCCTTGTCGTTTTTAACTTCATGCTCTAACAGACTAAACTAATAGAGTCACTAAATATATAGCATACTATTGAAGATGAAGCAGATGATGAAGTCCTACTGATTGTTAATCCGGGATAGTTGGAAAGCTTATATTCAGCTGTTTACATTCATAGTATCTTTATATATTATCAACAAGACTAAACAAAAATGATCTCAATAAATTGCTATAAATAAGAGATTTAGTTACTTGGCGTTAGAACTTAGAACCATTAATAGATATTCCAAGTGCTTTAAGAATAGTAATTAATTCTATAATTATATTAAATGTATTCATCCAGTCCTTCAAGCAGCGTTTGATCCAAGGAGATAAACAGTCCAAAATGAGACACAAGAAAAATTCATCTTTTTTCAAAGAATTAAACTTGGCCTGTACAGGGATCGAACCTGTGACCTTGGCGTTATTAGCACCACGCTCTAACCAACTGAGCTAAAAGGCCAATTTGCACATCTTCTGGAGGACCAGCACACGAAGCAGTGCTAATGATAGTTCAACCGGGAGATTTGGAAAGCTTAATTTCAGCTGTTTAATATGAATTAACTTTCATATTATCAACATGAAGAAACTAATATGACTTCAAAAAAATTGCAATACAAAAGAGATTTCCACACTTAGTGTTAGAATTTTGTACCACTAACGTTTTTTCCACGTGGTTTAGCAATAAATAAATATTCATCACCTATATTCAATTGATTCATCTAATCCTTCTATCAGCTTTTGCGCAAAGGAAATATAGAGGTAAACATGATACAGTAGAAAATACATCTATTTTCAACATTAAAGGAGCATCAAGTATTGGCTTGGAGACTGATTGAAAGTATGTCCTTGGCGTTTTTAACTTCATGCTCTAACAGACTAAACTAATAGAGTCACTAAATATATAGCATACTACTGAAGATGAAGCAGATGATGAAGTCCTACTGATTGTTAATCCGGGATAGTTGGAAAGCTTATATTCAGCTGTTTACATTCATAGTATCTTTATATATTATCAACAAGACTAAACAAAAATGATCTCAATAAATTGCAATAAATAAGAGATTTAGTTACTTGGCGTTAGAACTTAGAACCATTAATAGATATTCCAGGCGCTTTAAGAATAGTAATTAATTTTATAATTATATCAAATGTATTCATCCAAACCTTCAAGCAGCATTTGATCCAAGGAGATAAACAGTCCAAAATGAGACACAAGAAAAAATAATCTTTTTTCAAAGAATTAAACTTGGCCTGTACAGGAATCGAACCTGTGACCTTGTTGTTATTAGCACCATGCTCTAACCAACTGAGCTAACAGGCCAATTTGCACATCATCTGGAGGACCAGCACAGGAAGCAGTGCTAATGATAGTTCAACCGGGAGATTTGGAAAGCTTAATTTCAGCTGTTTAATATGAATTAACTTTCATATTATCAACATGAAGAAACTAATATGACTTCAAAAAAATTGCAATACAAAAGAGATTTCCATACTTAGTGTTAGAATTTTGAACCAGTAACGTTTTTTCCACGTGGTTTAGCAATAAATAAATATTCATCACCTATATTCAATTGATTCATCTAATCATTCTATCAGCTTCTGCGCAAAGGAAATATGGAGGTAAACATGATACAGAAGAAAATACATCTATTTTCAACATTAAAGGAGCTTCAAGTATTGGCTTGGAGACTGATTGAAATTATGTCCTTTGCGTTTTTAACTTCATGCTCTAACAGACTAAACTAATAGGCTCACTAAATATATAGAATACTTTTGAAGAATTAGCAGATGATGAAATGCTACTGATTCCATCCAATCCTTCAAGCAGTGTGTGATTCAAGAAGATTAACAGTCCAAAATGAGACACAAGAAAAATTCATCTTTGTTCAAACAATTGAACTTGGCCTGTACAGGGATCGAACCTGTGACCTTGGCGTTATTAGCACCACGCTCTAACCATCTGAGCTAACAGGCCATTTTGCACAGCTAGCTGGAGGTCCAGCATATGAAGAAGGGCAAATGATAGTTAACCCAGGAGATTTGGAAAGCTTAATTTCGGCAGTTTACCATGAAGTTATTGTTATATATTATCAACATGAAGAAACTAATATGACTTAAAAAAAATTACAATACAAAAGAGATTTACATACTTAGTGTTAGAACTTAGAACCATTAAAAATATTTCCATGTGGTTAAGCAATAAATAAATATTCATCACCTATATTGAATTGATTCATCTAATCATTTTATCAGCTTCTCCTCAAAGGAAATATAGAGATAAACATGATACAGTAGAAAATACATCTATTTTCAACATTAAAGGAGCATCAAGTATTGGTTTGGAGACTGATTGAAAGTATGTCCTTGTCGTTTTTAACTTCATGCTCTAACAGACTAAACTAATAGAGTCACTAAATATATAGCATACTATTGAAGATGAAGCAGATGATGAAGTCCTACTGTTGTTAATCCGGGATAGTTGGAAAGCTTATATTCAGCTGTTTACATTCAGAGTATCTTTATATATTATCAACAAGACTAAACAAAAATGATCTCAATAAATTGCAATAAATAAAAGATTTAGTTACTTGGCGTTAGAACTTAGAACCATTAATAGATATTCCAGGCGCTTTAAGAATAGTAATTAATTCTATAAATATATCAAATGTATTCATCCAATCCTTCAAGCAGCGTTTGATCCAAGGAGATAAACAGTCCAAAATGAGACACAAGAAATATTCATATTTTTTCAAAGAATTAAACTTGGCCTGTACAGGGATCGAACCTGTGACCTTGGCGTTATTAGCACCACGCTCTAACCAACTGAGCTAACAGTCCAATTTACACATTTTCTGGAGGACCAGCACAGGAAGCAGTGCTAATGATAGTTAAACCGGGAGATTTGGAAAGCTTAATTTCAGCTGTTTAATATGAATTAAATTTCATATTATCAACATGAAGAAACTAATATGACTTCAAAAAAATTGCAATACAAAAGAGATTTCCATACTTAGTGTTAGAATTTTGAACCAGTAACGTTTTTTCCACGTGGTTTAGCAATAAATAAATATTCATCACCTATATTCAATTGATTCATCTAATCATTCTATCAGCTTCTGCGCAGAGGAAATATGGATGTAAACATGATACAGAAGAAAATACATCTATTTTCAACATTAAAGGAGCTTCAAATATTGGCTAGGAGACTGATTGAAATTATTTCCTTTGCGTTTTTAACTTCATGCTCTAACAGACTAAACTAATAGGCTCACTAAATATATAGAATACTTTTGAAGAATTAGCAGATGATGAAATGCTACTGATTCTATCCAATCCTTCAAGCAGTGTGTGATTCAAGAAGATTAACAGTCCAAAATGAGACACAAGAAAAATTCATCTTTGTTCAATCAATTGAACTTGGCCTGTACAGGGATCGAACCTGTGACCTTGGCGTTATTAGCACCACGCTCTAACCATCTGAGCTAACAGGCCATTTTGCACAGCTAGTTGGAGGTCCAGCATATGAAGAAGGGCAAATGATAGTTAACCCAGGAGATTTGGAAAGCTTAATTTCAGCAGTTTACCATGAAGTTATTGTTATATATTATCAACATGAAGAAACTAATATGACTTAAAAAAAATTACAATACAAAAGAGATTTACATACTTAGTGTTAGAACTTAGAACCATTAAAAATATTTCCATGTGGTTAAGCAATAAATAAATATTCATCACCTATATTGAATTGATTCATCTAATCATTTTATCAGCTTCTCCTCAAAGGAAATATAGAGATAAACATGATACAGTAGAAAATACATCTATTTTCAACATTAAAGGAGCATTAAGTATTGGTTTGGAGACTGATTGAAAGTATGTCCTTGTCGTTTTTAACTTCATGCTCTAACAGACTAAACTAATAGAGTCACTAAATATATAGCATACTATTGAAGATGAAGCAGATGATGAAGTCCTACTGATTGTTAATCCGGGATAGTTGGAAAGCTTATATTCAGCTGTTTACATTCATAGTATCTTTATATATTATCAACAAGACTAAACAAAAATGATCTCAATAAATTGCTATAAATAAGAGATTTAGTTACTTGGCGTTAGAACTTAGAACCATTAATAGATATTCCAAGCGCTTTAAGAATAGTAATTAATTCTATAATTATATTAAATGTATTCATCCAGTCCTTCAAGCAGCGTTTGATCCAAGGAGATAAACAGTCCAAAATGAGACACAAGAAAAATTAATCTTTTTTCAAAGAATTAAACTTGGCCTGTACAGGGATTGAACCTGTGACCTTGGCGTTATTAGCACCACGCTCTAACCAACTGAGCTAAAAGGCCAATTTGCACATCTTCTGGAGGACCAGCACACGAAGCAGTGCTAATGATAGTTCAACCGGGAGATTTGGAAAGCTTAATTTCAGCTGTTTAATATGAATTAACTTTCATATTATCAACATGAAGAAACTAATATGACTTCAAAAAAATTGCAATACAAAAGAGATTTCCACACTTAGTGTTAGAATTTTGAACCAGTAACGTTTTTTCCACGTGGTTTAGCAATAAATAAATATTCATCACCTATATTCAATTGATTCATCTAATCATTCTATCAGCTTCTGCGCAAAGGAAATATGGATGTAAACATGATACAGAAGAAAATACATCTATTTTCAACATTAAAGGAGCTTCAAATATTGGCTAGGAGACTGATTGAAATTATGTCCTTTGCGTTTTTAACTTCATGCTCTAACAGACTAAACTAATAGGCTCACTAAATATATAGAATACTTTTGAAGAATTAGCAGATGATGAAATGCTACTGATTCCATCCAATCCTTCAAGCAGCGTGTGATTCAAGAAGATTAACAGTCCAAAATGAGACACAAGAAAAATTCATCTTTGTTCAAACAATTGAACTTGGCCTGTACAGGGATCGAACCTGTGACCTTGGCGTTATTAGCACCACGCTCTAACCATCTGAGCTAACAGGCCATTTTGCACAACTACCTGGAGGTCCAGCAAATGAAGAAGGGCAAATGATAGTTAACCCAGGAGATTTGGAAAACTTTATTTCAGCAGTTTACCATGAAGTTATTGTTATATATTATCAACATGAAGAAACTAATATGACTTAAAAAAAAATACAATACAAAAGAGATTTTCATACTTAGTGTTAGAACTTAGAACCATTAACGTTTTTTTCATGTGGTTAAGCAATAAATAAATATTCATCACCTATATTGAATTGATTCATCTAATCATTTTATCAGCTTCTCCTCAAAGGAAATATAGAGATAAACATGATACAGTAGAAAATACATCTATTTTCAACATTAAAGGAGCATCAAGTATTGGCTTGGAGACTGATTGAAAGTATGTCCTTGGCGTTTTTAACTTCATGCTCTAACAGACTAAACTAATAGAGTCACTAAATATATAGCATACTATTGAAGATGAAGCAGATGATGAAGTCCTACTGATTGTTAATCAGGGATAGTTGGAAAGCTTATATTCAGCTGTTTACATTCATAGTATCTTTATATATTATCAACAAGACTAAACAAAAATGATCTCAATAAATTGCAATAAATAAAAGATTTAGTTACTTGGCGTTAGAACTTAGAACCATTAATAGATATTCCAGGCGCTTTAAGAATAGTAATTAATTCTATAAATATATCAAATGTATTCATCCAATCCTTCAAGCAGCGTTTGATCCAAGGAGATAAACAGTCCAAAATGAGACACAAGAAATATTCATCTTTTTTCAAAGAATTAAACTTGGCCTGTACAGGGATCGAACCTGTGACCTTGGCGTTATTAGCACCACGCTCTAACCAACTGAGCTAACAGGCCAATTTGCACATCTTCTGGAGGACCAGCACAGGAAGCAGTGCTAATGATAGTTCAACCGGGAGATTTGGAAAGCTTAATTTCAGCTGTTTAATATGAATTACCTTTCATATTATCAACATGAAGAAACTAATATGACTTCAAAAAAATTGCAATACAAAAGAGATTTCCATACTTAGTGTTAGAATTTTGAACCAGTAACGTTTTTTCCACGTGGTTTAGCAATAAATAAATATTCATCACCTATATTCAATTGATTCATCTAATCATTCTATCAGCTTCTGCGCAAAGGAAATATGGAGGTAAACATGATACAGAAGAAAATACATCTATTTTCAACATTAAAGGAGCATCAAGTATTGGCTTGGAGACTGATTGAAATTATGTCCTTTGCGTTTTTAACTTCATGCTCTAACAGACTAAACTAATAGGCTCACTAAATATATAGAATACTTTTGAAGAATTTGCAGATGATGAAATGCTACTGATTCCATCCAATCCTTCAAGCAGCGTGTGATTCACGGAGATAAACAGTCCAAAATGAGACACAAGAAAAAATCATCTTTGTTCAAACAATTAAACTTGGCCTGTACAGGGATCGAACCTGTGACCTTGGCGTTATTAGCACCACGCTCTAACCATCTGAGCTAACAGGCCATTTTGCACAGCTAGCTGGAGGTCCAGCATATGAAGAAGGGCAAATGATAGTTAACCCAGGAGATTTGGAAAGCTTAATTTCAGCAGTTTACCATGAAGTTATTGTTATATATTATCAACATGAAGAAACTAATATGACTTAAAAAAAATTACAATACAAAAGAGATTTACATACTTAGTGTTAGAACTTAGAACCATTAACGTTTTTTTCATGTGGTTAAGCAATAAATAAATATTCATCACCTATATTGAATTGATTCATCTAATCATTTTATCAGCTTCTCCTCAAAGGAAATATAGAGATAAACATGATACAGTAGAAAATACATCTATTTTCAACATTAAAGGAGCATCAAGTATTGGCTTGGAGACTGATTGAAAGTATGTCCTTGGCGTTTTTAACTTCATGCTCTAACAGACTAAACTAATAGAGTCACTAAATATATAGCATACTATTGAAGATGAAGCAGATGATGAAGTCCTACTGATTGTTAATCAGGGATAGTTGGAAAGCTTATATTCAGCTGTTTACATTCATAGTATCTTTATATATTATCAACAAGACTAAACAAAAATGATCTCAATAAATTGCAATAAATAAAAGATTTAGTTACTTGGCGTTAGAACTTAGAACCATTAATAGATATTCCAGGCGCTTTAAGAATAGTAATTAATTCTATAAATATATCAAATGTATTCATCCAATCCTTCAAGCAGCGTTTGATCCAAGGAGATAAACAGTCCAAAATGAGACACAAGAAATATTCATCTTTTTTCAAAGAATTAAACTTGGCCTGTACAGGGATCGAACCTGTGACCTTGGCATTATTAGCACCACGCTCTAACCAACTGAGCTAACAGGCCAATTTGCACATCTTCTGGAGGACCAGCACAGGAAGCAGTGCTAATGATAGTTCAACCGGGAGATTTGGAAAGCTTAATTTCAGCTGTTTAATATGAATTACCTTTCATATTATCAACATGAAGAAACTAATATGACTTCAAAAAAATTGCAATACAAAAGAGATTTCCATACTTAGTGTTAGAATTTTGAACCAGTAACGTTTTTTCCACGTGGTTTAGCAATAAATAAATATTCATCACCTATATTCAATTGATTCATCTAATCATTCTATCAGCTTCTGCGCAAAGGAAATATGGAGGTAAACATGATACAGAAGAAAATACATCTATTTTCAACATTAAAGGAGCATCAAGTATTGGCTTGGAGACTGATTGAAATTATGTCCTTTGCGTTTTTAACTTCATGCTCTAACAGACTAAACTAATAGGCTCACTAAATATATAGAATACTTTTGAAGAATTTGCAGATGATGAAATGCTACTGATTCCATCCAATCCTTCAAGCAGCGTGTGATTCACGGAGATAAACAGTCCAAAATGAGACACAAGAAAAAATCATCTTTGTTCAAACAATTAAACTTGGCCTGTACAGGGATCGAACCTGTGACCTTGGCGTTATTAGCACCACGCTCTAACCATCTGAGCTAACAGGCCATTTTGCACAGCTAGCTGGAGGTCCAGCATATGAAGAAGGGCAAATGATAGTTAACCCAGGAGATTTGGAAAGCTTAATTTCAGCAGTTTACCATGAAGTTATTGTTATATATTATCAACATGAAGAAACTAATATGACTTAAAAAAAATTACAATACAAAAGAGATTTACATACTTAGTGTTAGAACTTAGAACCATTAACGTTTTTTTCATGTGGTTAAGCAATAAATAAATATTCATCACCTATATTGAATTGATTCATCTAATCATTTTATCAGCTTCTCCTCAAAGGAAATATAGAGATAAACATGATACAGTAGAAAATACATCTATTTTCAACATTAAAGGAGCATCAAGTATTGGCTTGGAGACTGATTGAAAGTATGTCCTTGGCGTTTTTAACTTCATGCTCTAACAGACTAAACTAATAGAGTCACTAAATATATAGCATACTATTGAAGATGAAGCAGATGATGAAGTCCTACTGATTGTTAATCCGGGATAGTCGGAAAGCTTATATTCAGCTGTTTACATTCATAGTATCTTTATATATTATCAACAAGACTAAACAAAAATGATCTCAATAAATTGCAATAAATAAAAGATTTAGTTACTTGGCGTTAGAACTTAGAACCATTAATAGATATTCCAGGCGCTTTAAGAATAGTAATTAATTCTATAAATATATCAAATGTATTCATCCAATCCTTCAAGCAGCGTTTGATCCAAGGAGATAAACAGTCCAAAATGAGACACAAGAAATATTCATCTTTTTTCAAAGAATTAAACTTGGCCTGTACAGGGATCGAACCTGTGACCTTGGCGTTATTAGCACCACGCTCTAACCAACTGAGCTAACAGGCCAATTTGCACATCTTCTGGAGGACCAGCACAGGAAGCAGTGCTAATGATAGTTCAACCGGGAGATTTGGAAAGCTTAATTTCAGCTGTTTAATATGAATTAACTTTCATATTATCAACATGAAGAAACTAATATGACTTCAAAAAAATTGCAATACAAAAGAGATTTCCATACTTAGTGTTAGAATTTTGAACCAGTAACGTTTTTTCCACGTGGTTTAGCAATAAATAAATATTCATCACCTATATTCAATTGATTCATCTAATCATTCTATCAGCTTCTGCGCAAAGGAAATATGGAGGTAAACATGATACAGAAGAAAATACATCTATTTTCAACATTAAAGGAGCATCAAGTATTGGCTTGGAGACTGATTGAAATTATGTCCTTTGCGTTTTTAACTTCATGCTCTAACAGACTAAACTAATAGGCTCACTAAATATATAGAATACTTTTGAAGAATTTGCAGATGATGAAATGCTACTGATTCCATCCAATCCTTCAAGCAGCGTGTGATTCAAGGAGATAAACAGTCCAAAATGAGACACAAGAAAAATTCATCTTTGTTCAAACAATTAAACTTGGCCTGTACAGGGATCGAACCTGTGACCTTGGCGTTATTAGCACCACGCTCTAACCATCTGAGCTAACAGGCAATTTTGCACAACTACCTGGATGTCCAGCAAATGAAGAAGGGCAAATGATAGTTAACCCAGGAGATTTGGAAAGCTTAATTTCAGCAGTTTACCATGAAGTTATTGTTATATATTATCAACATGAAGAAACTAATATGACTTAAAAAAATTACAATACAAAAGAGATTTACATACTTAGTGTTAGAACTTAGAACCATTAACATTTTTTCCATGTGGTTAAGCAATAAATAAATATTCATCACCTATATTGAATTGATTCATCTAATCATTTTATCAGCTTCTCCTCAAAGGAAATATAGAGATAAACATGATACAGTAGAAAATACATCTATTTTCAACATTAAAGGAGCATCAAGTATTGGCTTGGAGACTGATTGAAAGTATGTCCTTGGCGTTTTTAACTTCATGCTCTAACAGACTAAACTAATAGAGTCACTAAATATATAGCATACTATTGAAGATGAAGCAGATGATGAAGTCCTACTGATTGTTAATCCGGGATAGTCGGAAAGCTTATATTCAGCTGTTTACATTCATAGTATCTTTATATATTATCAACTAGACTAAACAAAAATGATCTCAATAAATTGCTATAAATAAGAGATTTAGTTACTTGGCGTTAGAACTTAGAATCATTAATAGATATTCCAAGCGCTTTAAGAATAGTAATTAATTCTATAATTATATTAAATGTATTCATCCAGTCCTTCAAGCAGCGTTTGATCCAAGGAGATAAACAGTCCAAAATGAGACACAAGAAAAATTAATCTTTTTTCAAAGAATTAAACTTGGCCTGTACAGGGATCGAACCTGTGACCTTGGCGTTATTAGCACCACGCTCTAACCAACTGAGCTATAAGGCCAATTTGCACATCTTCTGGAGGACCAGCACACGAAGCAGTGCTAATGATAGTTCAACCGGGAGATTTGGAAAGCTTAATTTCAGCTGTTTAATATGAATTAACTTTCATATTATCAACATGAAGAAACTAATATGACTTCAAAAAAATTGCAATACAAAAGAGATTTCAACACTTAGTGTTAGAATTTTGAACCACTAACGTTTTTTCCACGTGGTTTAGCAATAAATAAATATTCATCACCTATATTCAATTGATTCATCTAATCATTCTATCAGCTTCTGCGCAAAGGAAATATAGAGGTAAACATGATACAGAGAAAATACATCTATTTTCAACATTAAAGGAGAATCAACTATTGGCTTGGAGACTGATTGAAATTATGTCCTTTGCGTTTTTAACTTCATGCTCTAACAGACTAAACTAATAGGCTCACTAAATATATAGAATACTTTTGAAGAATTAGCAGATGATGAAATGCTACTGATTCCATCCAATCCTTCAAGCAGCGTGTGATTCAAGGAGATAAACAGTCCAAAATGAGACACTAGAAAAATGAATCTTTTTTCAAACAATTAAACTTGGCCTGTACAGGGATCGAACCTGTGACCTTGGCGTTATTAGCACCACGCTCTAACCATCTGAGCTAACAGGCCATTTTGCACAACTACCTGGAGGTCCAGCAAATGAAGAAGGGCAAATGATAGTTAACCCAGGAGATTTGGAAAGCTTAATTTCAGCAGTTTACCATGAAGTTATTGTTACATATTATCAACATGAAGAAACTAATATGACTTAAAAAAAATTACAATACAAAAGAGATTTTCATACTTAGTGTTAGAACTTAGAACCATTAACGTTTTTTCCATGAGGTTAAGCAATAAATAAATATTCATCACCTATATTGAATTGATTCATCTAATCATTTTATCAGCTTCTCCTCAAAGGAAATATAGAGATAAACATGATACAGTAGAAAATACATCTATTTTCAACATTAAAGGAGCATCAAGTATTGGCTTGGAGACTGATTGAAAGTATGTCCTTGGCGTTTTTAACTTCATGCTCTAACAGACTAAACTAATAGAGTCACTAAATATATAGCATACTACTGAAGATGAAGCAGATGATGAAGTCCTACTGATTGTTAATCCGGGATAGTTGGAAAGCTTATATTCAGCTGTTTACATTCATAGTATCTTTATATATTATCAACAAGACTAAACAAAAATGATCTCAATAAATTGCAATAAATAAGAGATTTAGTTACTTGGCGTTAGAACTTAGAACCATTAATAGATATTCCAGGCGCTTTAAGAATAGTAATTAATTCTATAATTATATCAAATGTATTCATCCAATCCTTCAAGCAGCGTTTGATCCAAGGAGATAAACAGTCCAAAATGAGACACAAGAAAAATTCATCTTTTTTCAAAGAATTAAACTTGGCCTGTACAGGGATCGAACCTGTGACCTTGGCATTATTAGCACCACGCTCTAACCAAGTGAGCTAACAGGCCAATTTGCACATCTTCTGGAGGACCAGCACAGGAAGCAGTGCTAATGATAGTTCAACCGGGAGATTTGGAAAGCTTAATTTCAGCTGTTTAATATGAATTAACTTTCATATTATCAACATGAAGAAACTAATATAACTTCAAAAAAATTGCAATACAAAAGAGATTTCCATACTTAGTGTTTGAATTTTGAACCAGTAACGTTTTTTCCACGTGGTTTAGCAATAAATAAATATTCATCACCTATATTCAATTGATTCATCTAATCATTCTATCAGCTTCTGCGCAAAGGAAATATGGATGTAAACATGATACAGAAGAAAATACATCTATTTTCAACATTAAAGGAGCTTCAAATATTGGCTAGGAGACTGATTGAAATTATGTCCTTTGCGTTTTTAACTTCATGCTCTAACAGACTAAACTAATAGGCTCACTAAATATATAGAATACTTTTGAAGAATTAGCAGATGATGAAATGCTACTGATTCCATCCAATCCTTCAAGCAGCGTGTGATTCAAGAAGATTAACAGTCCAAAATGAGACACAAGAAAAATTCATCTTTGTTCAAACAATTGAACTTGGCCTGTACAGGGATCGAACCTGTGACCTTGGCGTTATTAGCACCATGCTCTAACCATCTGAGCTAACAGGTCATTTTGCACCACTACCTGGAGGTCCAGCAAATGAAGAAGGGCAAATGATAGTTAACCCAGGAGATTTGGAAAGCTTAATTTCAGCAGTTTACCATGAAGTTATTGTTATATATTATCAACATTAAGAAACTAATATGACTTAAAAAAAATTACAATACAAAAGAGATTTTCATACTTAGTGTTAGAACTTAGAACCATTAACGTTTTTTCCATGTGGTTAAGCAATAAATAAATATTCATCACCTATATTGAATTGATTCATCTAATCATTTTATCAGCTTCTCCTCAAAGGAAATATAGAGATAAACATGATACAGTAGAAAATACATCTATTTTCAACATTAAAGGAGCATCAAGTATTGGCTTGGAGACTGATTGAAAGTATGTCCTTGTCGTTTTTAACTTCATGCTCTAACAGACTAAACTAATAGAGTCACTAAATATATAGCATACTACTGAAGATGAAGCAGATGATGAAGTCCTACTGATTGTTAATCCGGGATAGTTGGAAAGCTTATATTCAGCTGTTTACATTCATAGTATCTTTATATATTATCAACAAGACTAAACAAAAATGATCTCAATAAATTGCAATAAATAAGAGATTTAGTTACTTGGCGTTAGAACTTAGAACCATTAATAGATATTCCAGGCGCTTTAAGAATAGTAATTAATTCTATAATTATATCAAATGTATTCATCCAATCCTTCAAGCAGCGTTTGATCCAAGGAGATAAACAGTCCAAAATGAGACACAAGAAAAATTCATCTTTTTTCAAAGAATTAAACTTGGCCTGTACAGGGATCGAACCTGTGACCTTGGCATTATTAGCACCACGCTCTAACCAAGTGAGCTAACAGGCCAATTTGCACATCTTCTGGAGGACCAGCACAGGAAGCAGTGCTAATGATAGTTCAACCGGGAGATTTGGAAAGCTTAATTTCAGCTGTTTAATATGAATTAACTTTCATATTATCAACATGAAGAAACTAATATAACTTCAAAAAAATTGCAATACAAAAGAGATTTCCATACTTAGTGTTTGAATTTTGAACCAGTAACGTTTTTTCCACGTGGTTTAGCAATAAATAAATATTCATCACCTATATTCAATTGATTCATCTAATCATTCTATCAGCTTCTGCGCAAAGGAAATATGGATGTAAACATGATACAGAAGAAAATACATCTATTTTCAACATTAAAGGAGCTTCAAATATTGGCTAGGAGACTGATTGAAATTATGTCCTTTGCGTTTTTAACTTCATGCTCTAACAGACTAAACTAATAGGCTCACTAAATATATAGAATACTTTTGAAGAATTAGCAGATGATGAAATGCTACTGATTCCATCCAATCCTTCAAGCAGCGTGTGATTCAAGAAGATTAACAGTCCAAAATGAGACACAAGAAAAATTCATCTTTGTTCAAACAATTGAACTTGGCCTGTACAGGGATCGAACCTGTGACCTTGGCGTTATTAGCACCACGCTCTAACCATCTGAGCTAACAGGCCATTTTGCACAACTACCTTGATGTCCAGCAAATGAAGAAGGGCAAATAATAGTTAACCCAGGAGATTTGGAAAACTTAATTTCAGCAGTTTACCATGAAGTTATTGTTATATATTATCAACATGAAGAAACTAATATGACTTAAAAAAATACAATACAAAAGAGATTTTCATACTTAGTGTTAGAACTTAGAACCATTAACGTTTTTTTCATGTGGTTAAGCAATAAATAAATATTCATCACCTATATTGAATTGATTCATCTAATCATTTTATCAGCTTCTCCTCAAAGGAAATATAGAGATAAACATGATACAGTAGAAAATACATCTATTTTCAACATTAAAGGAGCATCAAGTATTGGTTTGGAGACTGATTGAAAGTATGTCCTTGTCGTTTTTAACTTCATGCTCTAACAGACTAAACTAATAGAGTCACTAAATATATAGCATACTATTGAAGATGAAGCAGATGATGAAGTCCTACTGATTGTTAATCCGGGATAGTTGGAAAGCTTATACTCAGCTGTTTACATTCATAGTATCTTTATATATTATCAACAAGACTAAACAAAAATGATATCAATAAATTGCTATAAATAAGAGATTTAGTTACTTGGCGTTAGAACTTAGAATCATTAATAGATATTCCAGGCGCTTTAAGAATAGTAATTAATTCTATAAATATATCAAATGTATTCATCCAATCCTTCAAGCAGCGTTTGATCCAAGGAGATAAACAGTCCAAAATGAGACACAAGAAATATTCATCTTTTTTCAAAGAATTAAACTTGGCCTGTACAGGGATCGAACCTGTGACCTTGGCGTTATTAGCACCACGCTCTAACCAACTGAGCTAACAGGCCAATTTGCACATCTTCTGGAGGACCAGCACAGGAAGCAGTGCTAATGATAGTTCAACCGGGAGATTTGGAAAGCTTAATTTCAGCTGTTTAATATGAATTAACTTTCATATTATCAACATGAAGAAACTAATATGACTTCAAAAAAATTGCAATACAAAAGAGATTTCCATACTTAGTGTTAGAATTTTGAACCAGTAACGTTTTTTCCACGTGGTTTAGCAATAAATAAATATTCATCACCTATATTCAATTGATTCATCTAATCATTCTATCAGCTTCTGCGCAAAGGAAATATAGAGGTAAACATGATACAGAGAAAATACATCTATTTTCAACATTAAAGGAGAATCAAGTATTGGCTTGGAGACTGATTGAAATTATGTCCTTTGCGTTTTTAACTTCATGCTCTAACAGACTAAACTAATAGGCTCACTAAATATATAGAATACTTTTGAAGAATTAGCAGATGATGAAATGCTAATGATTCCATCCAATCCTTCAAGCAGCGTGTGATTCAAGGAGATAAACAGTCCAAAATGAGACACTAGAAAAATTAATCTTTTTTCAAACAATTAAACGTGGCCTGTACAGGGATCGAACCAGTGACCTTGGCGTTATTAGCACCACGCTCTAACCATCTGAGCTAAAAGGCCAATTTGCACATCTTCTGGAGGACCAGCACACGAAGCAGTGCTAATGATAGTTCAACCGGGAGATTTGGAAAGCTTAATTTCAGCTGTTTAATATGAATTAACTTTCATATTATCAACATGAAGAAACTAATATGACTTCAAAAAAATTGCAATACAAAAGAGATTTCCACACTTAGTGTTAGAATTTTGAACCACTAACGTTTTTTCCACGTGGTTTAGCAATAAATAAATATTCATCACCTATATTCAATTGATTCATCTAATCATTCTATCAGCTTCTGCGCAAAGGAAATATAGAGGTAAACATGATACAGAGAAAATACATCTATTTTCAACATTAAAGGAGAATCAAGCATTGGCTTGGAGACTGATTGAAATTATGTCCTTTGCGTTTTTAACTTCATGCTCTAACAGACTAAACTAATAGGCTCACTAAATATATAGAATACTTTTGAAGAATTAGCAGATGATGAAATGCTACTGATTCCATCCAATCCTTCAAGCAGCGTGTGATTCAAGGAGATAAACAGTCCAAAATGAGACACTAGAAAAATTAATCTTTTTTCAAACAATTAAACTTGGCCTGTACAGGGATCGAACCTGTGACCTTGGCGTTATTAGCACCACGCTCTAACCAACTGAGCTAAAAGGCCAATTTGCACATCTTCTGGAGGACCAGCACACGAAGCAGTGCTAATGATAGTTCAACCGGGAGATTTGGAAAGCTTAATTTCAGCTGTTTAATATGAATTAACTTTCATATTATCAACATGAAGAAACTAATATGACTTCAAAAAAATTGCAATACAAAAGAGATTTCCACACTTAGTGTTAGAATTTTGAACCACTAACGTTTTTTCTACGTGGTTTAGCAATAAATAAATATTCATCACCTATATTCAATTGATTCATCTAATCATTCTATCAGCTTCTGCGCAAAGGAAATATAGAGGTAAACATGATACAGAGAAAATACATCTATTTTCAACATTAAAGGAGAATCAAGTATTGGCTTGGAGACTGATTGAAATTATGTCCTTTGCGTTTTTAACTTCATGCTCTAACAGACTAAACTAATAGGCTCACTAAATATATAGAATACTTTTGAAGAATTAGCAGATGATGAAATGCTACTGATTCCATCCAATCCTTCAAGCAGCGTGTGATTCAAGAAGATTAACAGTCCAAAATGAGACACAAGAAAAATTCATCTTTGTTCAAACAATTGAACTTGGCCTATACAGGGATCGAACCTGTGACCTTGGCGTTATTAGCACCATGCTATAACCATCTGAGCTAACAGGTCATTTTGCACCACTACCTGGAGCAACAGCAAATGAAGAAGGGCAAATGATAGTTAACCCAGGAGATTTGGAAGGCTTAATTTCAGCAGTTTACCATGAAGTTATTGTTATATATTATCAACATGAAGAAACTAATATGACTTAAAAAAAATTACAATACAAAAGAGATTTTCATACTTAGTGTTAGAACTTAGAACCATTAACGTTTTTTCCATGTGGTTAAGAAATAAATAAATATTCATCACCTATATTGAATTGATTCATCTAATCATTTTATCAGCTTCTCCTCAAAGGAAATATAGAGATAAACATGATACAGTAGAAAATACATCTATTTTCAACATTAAAGGAGCATCAAGTATTGGCTTGGAGACTGATTGAAAGTATGTCCTTGTCATTTTTAACTTCATGCTCTAACAGACTAAACTAATAGAGTCACTAAATATATAGCATACTATTGAAGATGAAGCAGATGATGAAGTACTACTGATTGTTAATCCGGGATAGTTGGAAAGCTTATATTCAGCTATTTACATTCATAGTATCTTTATATATTATCAACAAGACTAAACAAAAATGATCTCAATAAATTGCTATAAATAAGAGATTTAGTTACTTGGCGTTAGAACTTAGAACCATTAATAGATATTCCAGGCGCTTTAAGAATAGTAATTAATTCTATAATTATATCAAATGTATTCATCCAGTCCTTCAAGCAGCGTTTGATCCAAGGAGATAAACAGTCCAAAATGAGACACAAGAAAAATTAATCTTTTTCAAAGAATTAAATTTGGCCTGTACAGGGATCGAATCTGTGACCTTGGCGTTATTAGCACCACGCTCTAACCAACTGAGCTAAAAGGCCAATTTGCACATCTTCTGGAGGACCAGCACAGGAAGCAGTGCTAATGATAGTTCAACCGGAAGATTTGGAAAGCTTAATTTCAGCTGTTTAATATGAATTAACTTTCATATTATCAACATGAAGAAACTAATATGACTTCAAAAAAATTGCAATACAAAAGGGATTTCCATACTTAGTGTTAGAATTTTGAACCACTAACGTTTTTTCCACGTGGTTTAGCAATAAATAAATATTCATCACCTATATTCAATTGATTCATCTAATCATTCTATCAGCTTCTGCGCAAAGGAAATATGGAGGTAAACATGATACAGAAGAAAATACATCTATTTTCAACATTAAAGGAGCATCAAGTATTGGCTTGGAGACTGATTGAAATTATGTCCTTTGCGTTTTTAACTTCATGCTCTAACAGACTAAACTAATAGGCTCACTAAATATATAGAATACTTTTGAAGAATTAGCAGATGATGAAATGCTACTGATTCCATCCAATCCTTCAAGCAGCGTGTGATTCAAGAAGATTAACAGTCCAAAATGAGACACAAGAAAAATTCATCTTTGTTCAAACAATTGAACTTGGCCTGTACAGGGATCGACCCTGTGACCTTGGCGTTATTAGCACCACGCTCAAACCATCTGAGCTAACAGGCCATTTTGCACAACTACCTGGATGTCCAGCAAATGAAGAAGGGCAAATAATAGTTAACCCAGGAGATTTGGAAAACTTAATTTCAGCAGTTTACCATGAAGTTATTGTTATATATTATCAACATGAAGAAACTAATATGACTTAAAAAAATACAATACAAAAGAGATTTTCATACTTAGTGTTAGAACTTAGAACCATTAACGTTTTTTTCATGTGGTTAAGCAATAAATAAATATTCATCACCTATATTGAATTGATTCATCTAATCATTTTATCAGCTTCTCCTCAAAGGAAATATAGAGATAAACATGATACAGTAGAAAATACATCTATTTTCAACATTAAAGGAGCATCAAGTATTGGTTTGGAGACTGATTGAAAGTATGTCCTTGTCGTTTTTAACTTCATGCTCTAACAGACTAAACTAATAGAGTCACTAAATATATAGCATACTATTGAAGATGAAGCAGATGATGAAGTCCTACTGATTGTTAATCCGGGATAGTTGGAAAGCTTATATTCAGCTGTTTACATTCATAGTATCTTTATATATTATCAACAAGACTAAACAAAAATGATATCAATAAATTGCTATAAATAAGAGATTTAGTTACTTGGCGTTAGAACTTAGAATCATTAATAGATATTCCAGGCGCTTTAAGAATAGTAATTAATTCTATAATTATATTAAATGTATTCATCCAGTCCTTCAAGCAGCGTTTGATCCAAGGAGATAAACAGTCCAAAATGAGACACAAGAAAAATTAATCTTTTTTCAAAGAATTAAACTTGGCCTGTACAGGGATCGAACCTGTGACCTTGGCGTTTTTAGCACCACGCTCTAACCAACTGAGCTAAAAGGCCAATTTGCACATCGTCTGGAGGACCAGCACACCAAGCAGTGCTAATGATAGTTCAACCGGGAGATTTGGAAAGCTTAATTTCAGCTGTTTAATATGAATTAACTTTCATATTATCAACATGAAGAAACTAATATGACTTCAAAAAAATTGCAATACAAAAGAGATTTCCACACTTAGTGTTAGAATTTTGAACCAGTAACGTTTTTTCCACGTGGTTTAGCAATAAATAAATATTCATTACCTATATTCAATTGATTCATCTAATCATTCTATCAGCTTCTGCGCAAAGGAAATATGGATGTAAACATGATACAGAAGAAAATACATCTATTTTCAACATTAAAGGAGCTTCAAATATTGGCTAGGAGACTGATTGAAATTATGTCCTTTGCGTTTTTAACTTCATGCTCTAACAGACTAAACTAATAGGCTCACTAAATATATAGAATACTTTTGAAGAATTAGCAGATGATGAAATGCTACTGATTCCATCCAATCCTTCAAGCAGCGTGTGATTCAAGAAGATTAACAGTCCAAAATGAGACACAAGAAAAAATCATCTTTGTTCAAACAATTGAACTTGGCCTGTACAGGGATCAAACCTGTGACCTTGGCGTTATTAGCACCACACTCTAACCATCTGAGCTAACAGGACATTTTGCACAACTACCTGGAGGTCCAGCAAATGAAGAAGGGCAAATGATAGTTAACCCAGGAGATTTGGAAAACTTAATTTCAGCAGTTTACCATGAAGTTATTGTTATATATTATCAACATGAAGAAACTAATATGACTTAAAAAAAAATACAATACAAAAGAGATTTTCATACTTAGTGTTAGAACTTAGAACCATTAACGTTTTTTTCATGTGGTTAAGCAATAAATAAATATTCATCACCTATATTGAATTGATTCATCTAATCATTTTATCAGCTTCTCCTCAAAGGAAATATAGAGATAAACATGATACAGTAGAAAATACATCTATTTTCAACATTAAAGGAGCATCAAGTATTGGCTTGGAGACTGATTGAAAGTATGTCCTTGGCGTTTTTAACTTCATGCTCTAACAGACTAAACTAATAGAGTCACTAAATATATAGCATACTATTGAAGATGAAGCAGATGATGAAGTCCTACTGATTGTTAATCCGGGATAGTTGGAAAGCTTATATTCAGCTGTTTACATTCATAGTATCTTTATAAATTATCAACAAGACTAAAGAAAAATGATCTCAATAAATTGCAATAAATAAAAGATTTAGTTACTTGGCGTTAGAACTTAGTACAATTAATAGATATTCCAGGCGCTTTAAGAATAGTAATTAATTCTATAAATATATCAAATGTATTCATCCAATCCTTCAAGCAGCGTTTGATCCAAGGAGATAAACAGTCCAAAATGAGATACAAGAAATATTCATCTTTTTTCAAAGAATTAAACTTGGCCTGTACAGGGATCGAACCTGTGACCTTGGCGTTATTAGCACCACGCTCTAACCAACTGAGCTAACAGGCCAATTTGCACATCTTCTGGAGGACCAGCACAGGAAGCAGTGCTAATGATAGTTCAACCGGGAGATTTGGAAAGCTTAATTTCAGCTGTTTAATATGAATTAACTTTCATATTATCAACATGAAGAAACTAATATGACTTCAAAAAAATTGCAATACAAAAGAGATTTCCATATTTAGTGTTAGAATTTTGAACCACTAACGTTTTTTCCAGGTGGTTTAGCAATAAATAAATATTCATCACCTATATTGAATTGATTCATCTAATCATTTTATCAGCTTCTCCTCAAAGGAAATATAGAGATAAACATGATACAGTAGAAAATACATCTATTTTCAACATTAAAGGAGCATCAAGTATTGGCTTGGAGACTGATTGAAAGTATGTCCTTGGCGTTTTTAACTTCATGCTCTAACAGACTAAACTAATAGAGTCACTAAATATATAGCATACTATTGAAGATGAAGCAGATGATGAAGTCCTACTGATTGTTAATCCGGGATAGTTGGAAAGCTTATATTCAGCTGTTTACATTCATAGTATCTTTATATATTATCAACAAGACTAAACAAAAATGATCTCAATAAATTGCAATAAATAAAAGATTTAGTTACTTGGCGTTAGAACTTAGTACAATTAATAGATATTCCAGGCGCTTTAAGAATAGTAATTAATTCTATAAATATATCAAATGTATTCATCCAATCCTTCAAGCAGCGTTTGATCCAAGGAGATAAACAGTCCAAAATGAGACACAAGAAATATTCATCTTTTTTCAAAGAATTAAACTTGGCCTGTACAAGGATCGAACCTGTGACCTTGGCGTTATTAGCACCACGCTCTAACCAACTGAGCTAACAGGCCAATTTGCACATATTCTGGAGGACCAGCACAGGAAGCAGTGCTAATGATAGTTCAACCGGGAGATTTGGAAAGCTTAATTTCAGCTGTTTAATATGAATTAACTTTCATATTATCAACATGAAGAAACTAATATGACTTCAAAAAAATTGCAATACAAAAGAGATTTCCATACTTAGTGTTAGAATTTTGAACCAGTAAAGTTTTTTCCACGTGGTTTAGCAATAAATAAATATTCATCACCTATATTCAATTGATTCATCTAATCATTCTATCAGCTTCTGCGCAAAGGAAATATAGAGGTAAACATGATACAGAGAAAATACATCTATTTTCAACATTAAAGGAGAATCAAGTATTGGCTTGGAGACTGATTGAAATTATGTCCTTTGCGTTTTTAACTTCATGCTCTAACAGACTAAACTAATAGGCTCACTAAATATATAGAATACTTTTGAAGAATTAGCAGATGATGAAATGCTACTGATTCCATCCAATCCTTCAAGCAGCGTGTGATTCAAGGAGATAAACAGTCCAAAATGAGACACTAGAAAAATTAATCTTTTTTCAAACAATTAAACTTGGCCTGTACAGGGATCGAACCTGTGACCTTGGCGTTATTAGCACCACGCTCTAACCATCTGAGCTAAAAGGCCAATTTGCACATCTTCTGGAGGACCAGCACACGAAGCAGTGCTAATGATAGTTCAACCGGGAGATTTGGAAAGCTTAATTTCAGCTGTTTAATATGAATTAACTTTCATATTATCAACATGAAGAAACTAATATGACTTCAAAAAAATTGCAATACAAAAGAGATTTCCACACTTAGTGTTAGAATTTTGAACCACTAACGTTTTTTCCACGTGGTTTAGCAATAAATAAATATTCATCACCTATATTCAATTGATTCATCTAATCATTCTATCAGCTTCTGCGCAAAGGAAATATAGAGGTAAACATGATACAGAGAAAATACATCTATTTTCAACATTAAAGGAGAATCAAGCATTGGCTTGGAGACTGATTGAAATTATGTCCTTTGCGTTTTTAACTTCATGCTCTAACAGACTAAACTAATAGGCTCACTAAATATATAGAATACTTTTGAAGAATTAGCAGATGATGAAATGCTACTGATTCCATCCAATCCTTCAAGCAGCGTGTGATTCAAGGAGATAAACAGTCCAAAATGAGACACTAGAAAAATTAATCTTTTTTCAAACAATTAAACTTGGCCTGTACAGGGATCGAACCTGTGACCTTGGCGTTATTAGCACCACGCTCTAACCAACTGAGCTAAAAGGCCAATTTGCACATCTTCTGGAGGACCAGCACACGAAGCAGTGCTAATGATAGTTCAACCGGGAGATTTGGAAAGCTTAATTTCAGCTGTTTAATATGAATTAACTTTCATATTATCAACATGAAGAAACTAATATGACTTCAAAAAAATTGCAATACAAAAGAGATTTCCACACTTAGTGTTAGAATTTTGAACCAATAACGTTTTTTCTACGTGGTTTAGCAATAAATAAATATTCATCACCTATATTCAATTGATTCATCTAATCATTCTATCAGCTTCTGCGCAAAGGAAATATAGAGGTAAACATGATACAGAGAAAATACATCTATTTTCAACATTAAAGGAGAATCAAGTATTGGCTTGGAGACTGATTGAAATTATGTCCTTTGCGTTTTTAACTTCATGCTCTAACAGACTAAACTAATAGGCTCACTAAATATATAGAATACTTTTGAAGAATTAGCAGATGATGAAATGCTACTGATTCCATCCAATCCTTCAAGCAGCGTGTGATTCAAGAAGATTAACAGTCCAAAATGAGACACAAGAAAAATTCATCTTTGTTCAAACAATTGAACTTGGCCTATACAGGGATCGAACCTGTGACCTTGGCGTTATTAGCACCATGCTCTAACCATCTGAGCTAACAGGTCATTTTGCACCACTACCTGGAGGTCCAGCAAATGAAGAAGGGCAAATGATAGTTAACCCAGGAGATTCGGAAAGCTTAATTTCAGCAGTTTACCATGAAGTTATTGTTATATATTATCAACATGAAGAAACTAATATGACTTAAAAAAAATTACAATACAAAAGAGATTTTCATACTTAGTGTTAGAACTTAGAACCATTAACGTTTTTTCCATGTGGTTAAGAAATAAATAAATATTCATCACCTATATTGAATTGATTCATCTAATCATTTTATCAGCTTCTCCTCAAAGGAAATATAGAGATAAACATGATACAGTAGAAAATACATCTATTTTCAACATTAAAGGAGCATCAAGTATTGGCTTGGAGACTGATTGAAAGTATGTCCTTGTCATTTTTAACTTCATGCTCTAACAGACTAAACTAATAGAGTCACTAAATATATAGCATACTATTGAAGATGAAGCAGATGATGAAGTACTACTGATTGTTAATCCGGGATAGTTGGAAAGCTTATATTCAGCTATTTACATTCATAGTATCTTTATATATTATCAACAAGACTAAACAAAAATGATCTCAATAAATTGCTATAAATAAGAGATTTAGTTACTTGGCGTTAGAACTTAGAACCATTAATAGATATTCCAGGCGCTTTAAGAATAGTAATTAATTCTATAATTATATCAAATGTATTCATCCAGTCCTTCAAGCAGCGTTTGATCCAAGGAGATAAACAGTCCAAAATGAGACACAAGAAAAATTAATCTTTTTCAAAGAATTAAATTTGGCCTGTACAGGGATCGAATCTGTGACCTTGGCGTTATTAGCACCACGCTCTAACCAACTGAGCTAAAAGGCCAATTTGCACATCTTCTGGAGGACCAGCACAGGAAGCAGTGCTAATGATAGTTCAACCGGAAGATTTGGAAAGCTTAATTTCAGCTGTTTAATATGAATTAACTTTCATATTATCAACATGAAGAAACTAATATGACTTCAAAAAAATTGCAATACAAAAGGGATTTCCATACTTAGTGTTAGAATTTTGAACCACTAACGTTTTTTCCACGTGGTTTAGCAATAAATAAATATTCATCACCTATATTCAATTGATTCATCTAATCATTCTATCAGCTTCTGCGCAAAGGAAATATGGAGGTAAACATGATACAGAAGAAAATACATCTATTTTCAACATTAAAGGAGCATCAAGTATTGGCTTGGAGACTGATTGAAATTATGTCCTTTGCGTTTTTAACTTCATGCTCTAACAGACTAAACTAATAGGCTCACTAAATATATAGAATACTTTTGAAGAATTAGCAGATGATGAAATGCTACTGATTCCATCCAATCCTTCAAGCAGCGTGTGATTCAAGAAGATTAACAGTCCAAAATGAGACACAAAAAAAATTCATCTTTGTTCAAACAATTGAACTTGGCCTGTACAGGGATCGACCCTGTGACCTTGGCGTTATTAGCACCATGCTCAAACCATCTGAGCTAACAGGCCATTTTGCACAACTACCTGGATGTCCAGCAAATGAAGAAGGGCAAATAATAGTTAACCCAGGAGATTTGGAAAACTTAATTTCAGCAGTTTACCATGAAGTTATTGTTATATATTATCAACATGAAGAAACTAATATGACTTAAAAAAATACAATACAAAAGAGATTTTCATACTTAGTGTTAGAACTTAGAACCATTAACGTTTTTTTCATGTGGTTAAGCAATAAATAAATATTCATCACCTATATTGAATTGATTCATCTAATCATTTTATCAGCTTCTCCTCAAAGGAAATATAGAGATAAACATGATACAGTAGAAAATACATCTATTTTCAACATTAAAGGAGCATCAAGTATTGGTTTGGAGACTGATTGAAAGTATGTCCTTGTCGTTTTTAACTTCATGCTCTAACAGACTAAACTAATAGAGTCACTAAATATATAGCATACTATTGAAGATGAAGCAGATGATGAAGTCCTACTGATTGTTAATCCGGGATAGTTGGAAAGCTTATATTCAGCTGTTTACATTCATAGTATCTTTATATATTATCAACAAGACTAAACAAAAATGATATCAATAAATTGCTATAAATAAGAGATTTAGTTACTTGGCGTTAGAACTTAGAATCATTAATAGATATTCCAGGCGCTTTAAGAATAGTAATTAATTCTATAATTATATTAAATGTATTCATCCAGTCCTTCAAGCAGCGTTTGATCCAAGGAGATAAACAGTCCAAAATGAGACACAAGAAAAATTAATCTTTTTTCAAAGAATTAAACTTGGCCTGTACAGGGATCGAACCTGTGACCTTGGCGTTTTTAGCACCACGCTCTAACCAACTGAGCTAAAAGGCCAATTTGCACATCGTCTGGAGGACCAGCACACCAAGCAGTGCTAATGATAGTTCAACCGGGAGATTTGGAAAGCTTAATTTCAGCTGTTTAATATGAATTAACTTTCATATTATCAACATGAAGAAACTAATATGACTTCAAAAAAATTGCAATACAAAAGAGATTTCCATACTTAGTGTTAGAATTTTGAACCAGTAACGTTTTTTCCACGTGGTTTAGCAATAAATAAATATTCATTACCTATATTCAATTGATTCATCTAATCATTCTATCAGCTTCTGCGCAAAGGAAATATGGATGTAAACATGATACAGAAGAAAATACATCTATTTTCAACATTAAAGGAGCTTCAAATATTGGCTAGGAGACTGATTGAAATTATGTCCTTTGCGTTTTTAACTTCATGCTCTAACAGACTAAACTAATAGGCTCACTAAATATATAGAATACTTTTGAAGAATTAGCAGATGATGAAATGCTACTGATTCCATCCAATCCTTCAAGCAGCGTGTGATTCAAGAAGATTAACAGTCCAAAATGAGACACAAGAAAAAATCATCTTTGTTCAAACAATTGAACTTGGCCTGTACAGGGATCAAACCTGTGACCTTGGCGTTATTAGCACCACACTCTAACCATCTGAGCTAACAGGACATTTTGCACAACTACCTGGAGGTCCAGCAAATGAAGAAGGGCAAATGATAGTTAACCCAGGAGATTTGGAAAACTTAATTTCAGCAGTTTACCATGAAGTTATTGTTATATATTATCAACATGAAGAAACTAATATGACTTAAAAAAAAATACAATACAAAAGAGATTTTCATACTTAGTGTTAGAACTTAGAACCATTAACGTTTTTTTCATGTGGTTAAGCAATAAATAAATATTCATCACCTATATTGAATTGATTCATCTAATCATTTTATCAGCTTCTCCTCAAAGGAAATATAGAGATAAACATGATACAGTAGAAAATACATCTATTTTCAACATTAAAGGAGCATCAAGTATTGGCTTGGAGACTGATTGAAAGTATGTCCTTGGCGTTTTTAACTTCATGCTCTAACAGACTAAACTAATAGAGTCACTAAATATATAGCATACTATTGAAGATGAAGCAGATGATGAAGTCCTACTGATTGTTAATCCGGGATAGTTGGAAAGCTTATATTCAGCTGTTTACATTCATAGTATCTTTATATATTATCAACAAGACTAAAGAAAAATGATCTCAATAAATTGCAATAAATAAAAGATTTAGTTACTTGGCGTTAGAACTTAGTACAATTAATAGATATTCCAGGCGCTTTAAGAATAGTAATTAATTCTATAAATATATCAAATGTATTCATCCAATCCTTCAAGCAGCGTTTGATCCAAGGAGATAAACAGTCCAAAATGAGACACAAGAAATATTCATCTTTTTTCAAAGAATTAAACTTGGCCTGTACAGGGATCGAACCTGTGACCTTGGCGTTATTAGCACCACGCTCTAACCAACTGAGCTAACAGGCCAATTTGCACATCTTCTGGAGGACCAGCACAGGAAGCAGTGCTAATGATAGTTCAACCGGGAGATTTGGAAAGCTTAATTTCAGCTGTTTAATATGAATTAACTTTCATATTATCAACATGAAGAAACTAATATGACTTCAAAAAAATTGCAATACAAAAGAGATTTCCATACTTAGTGTTAGAATTTTGAACCACTAACGTTTTTTCCAGGTGGTTTAGCAATAAATAAATATTCATCACCTATATTGAATTGATTCATCTAATCATTTTATCAGCTTCTCCTCAAAGGAAATATAGAGATAAACATGATACAGTAGAAAATACATCTATTTTCAACATTAAAGGAGCATCAAGTATTGGCTTGGAGACTGATTGAAAGTATGTCCTTGGCGTTTTTAACTTCATGCTCTAACAGACTAAACTAATAGAGTCACTAAATATATAGCATACTATTGAAGATGAAGCAGATGATGAAGTCCTACTGATTGTTAATCCGGGATAGTTGGAAAGCTTATATTCAGCTGTTTACATTCATAGTATCTTTATATATTATCAACAAGACTAAACAAAAATGATCTCAATAAATTGCAATAAATAAAAGATTTAGTTACTTGGCGTTAGAACTTAGTACAATTAATAGATATTCCAGGCGCTTTAAGAATAGTAATTAATTCTATAAATATATCAAATGTATTCATCCAATCCTTCAAGCAGCGTTTGATCCAAGGAGATAAACAGTCCAAAATGAGAAACAAGAAATATTCATCTTTTTTCAAAGAATTAAACTTGGCCTGTACAGGGATCGAACCTGTGACCTTGGCGTTATTAGCACCACGCTCTAACCAACTGAGCTAACAGGCCAATTTGCACATATTCTGGAGGACCAGCACAGGAAGCAGTGCTAATGATAGTTCAACCGGGAGATTTGGAAAGCTTAATTTCAGCTGTTTAATATGAATTAACTTTCATATTATCAACATGAAGAAACTAATATGACTTCAAAAAAATTGCAATACAAAAGAGATTTCCATACTTAGTGTTAGAATTTTGAACCAGTAACGTTTTTTCCACGTGGTTTAGCAATAAATAAATATTCATCACCTATATTCAATTGATTCATCTAATCATTCTATCAGCTTCTGCACAAAGGAAATATAGAGGTAAACATGATACAGAGAAAATACATCTATTTTCAACATTAAAGGAGAATCAAGTATTGGCTTGGAGACTGATTGAAATTATGTCCTTTGCGTTTTTAACTTCATGCTCTAACAGACTAAACTAATAGGCTCACTAAATATATAGAATACTTTTGAAGAATTAGCAGATGATGAAATGCTACTGATTCCATCCAATCCTTCAAGCAGCGTGTGATTCAAGGAGATAAACAGTCCAAAATGAGACACTAGAAAAATTAATCTTTTTTCAAACAATTAAACTTGGCCTGTACAGGGATCGAACCTGTGACCTTGGCGTTATTATCACCACGCTCTAACCAACTGAGCTAAAAGGCCAATTTGCACATCTTCTGGAGGACCAGCACACGAAGCAGTGCTAATGATAGTTCAACCGGGAGATTTGGAAAGCTTAATTTCAGCTGTTTAATATGAATTAACTTTCATATTATCAACATGAAGAAACTAATATGACTTCAAAAAAATTGCAATACAAAAGAGATTTCCACACTTAGTGTTAGAATTTTGAACCACTAACGTTTTTTCTACGTGGTTTAGCAATAAATAAATATTCATCACCTATATTCAATTGATTCATCTAATCATTCTATCAGCTTCTGCGCAAAGGAAATATAGAGGTAAACATGATACAGAGAAAATACATCTATTTTCAACATTAAAGGAGAATCAAGTATTGGCTTGGAGACTGATTGAAATTATGTCCTTTGCGTTTTTAACTTCATGCTCTAACAGACTAAACTAATAGGCTCACTAAATATATAGAATACTTTTGAAGAATTAGCAGATGATGAAATGCTACTGATTCCATCCAATCCTTCAAGCAGCGTGTGATTCAAGAAGATTAACAGTCCAAAATGAGACACAAGAAAAATTCATCTTTGTTCAAACAATTGAACTTGGCCTATACAGGTATCGAACCTGTGACCTTGGCGTTATTAGCACCATGCTCTAACCATCTGAGCTAACAGGTCATTTTGCACCACTACCTGGAGGTCCAGCAAATGAAGAAGGGCAAATGATAGTTAACCCAGGAGATTTGGAAAGCTTAATTTCAGCAGTTTACCATGAAGTTATTGTTATATATTATCAACATGAAGAAACTAATATGACTTAAAAAAAATTACAATACAAAAGAGATTTTCATACTTAGTGTTAGAACTTAGAACCATTAACGTTTTTTCCATGTGGTTAAGAAATAAATAAATATTCATCACCTATATTGAATTGATTCATCTAATCATTTTATCAGCTTCTCCTCAAAGGAAATATAGAGATAAACATGATACAGTAGAAAATACATCTATTTTCAACATTAAAGGAGCATCAAGTATTGGCTTGGAGACTGATTGAAAGTATGTCCTTGTCATTTTTAACTTCATGCTCTAACAGACTAAACTAATAGAGTCACTAAATATATAGCATACTATTGAAGATGAAGCAGATGATGAAGTACTACTGATTGTTAATCCGGGATAGTTGGAAAGCTTATATTCAGCTATTTACATTCATAGTATCTTTATATATTATCAACAAGACTAAACAAAAATGATCTCAATAAATTGCTATAAATAAGAGATTTAGTTACTTGGCGTTAGAACTTAGAACCATTAATAGATATTCCAGGCGCTTTAAGAATAGTAATTAATTCTATAATTATATCAAATGTATTCATCCAGTCCTTCAAGCAGCGTTTGATCCAAGGAGATAAACAGTCCAAAATGAGACACAAGAAAAATTAATCTTTTTCAAAGAATTAAATTTGGCCTGTACAGGGATCGAATCTGTGACCTTGGCGTTATTAGCACCACGCTCTAACCAACTGAGCTAAAAGGCCAATTTGCACATCTTCTGGAGGACCAGCACAGGAAGCAGTGCTAATGATAGTTCAACCGGAAGATTTGGAAAGCTTAATTTCAGCTGTTTAATATGAATTAACTTTCATATTATCAACATGAAGAAACTAATATGACTTCAAAAAAATTGCAATACAAAAGGGATTTCCATACTTAGTGTTAGAATTTTGAACCACTAACGTTTTTTCCACGTGGTTTAGCAATAAATAAATATTCATCACCTATATTCAATTGATTCATCTAATCATTCTATCAGCTTCTGCGCAAAGGAAATATGGAGGTAAACATGATACAGAAGAAAATACATCTATTTTCAACATTAAAGGAGCATCAAGTATTGGCTTGGAGACTGATTGAAATTATGTCCTTTGCGTTTTTAACTTCATGCTCTAACAGACTAAACTAATAGGCTCACTAAATATATAGAATACTTTTGAAGAATTAGCAGATGATGAAATGCTACTGATTCCATCCAATCCTTCAAGCAGCGTGTGATTCAAGAAGATTAACAGTCCAAAATGAGACACAAGAAAAATTCATCTTTGTTCAAACAATTGAACTTGGCCTGTACAGGGATCGACCCTGTGACCTTGGCGTTATTAGCACCACGCTCAAACCATCTGAGCTAACAGGCCATTTTGCACAACTACCTGGATGTCCAGCAAATGAAGAAGGGCAAATAATAGTTAACCCAGGAGATTTGGAAAACTTAATTTCAGCAGTTTACCATGAAGTTATTGTTATATATTATCAACATGAAGAAACTAATATGACTTAAAAAAATACAATACAAAAGAGATTTTCATACTTAGTGTTAGAACTTAGAACCATTAACGTTTTTTTCATGTGGTTAAGCAATAAATAAATATTCATCACCTATATTGAATTGATTCATCTAATCATTTTATCAGCTTCTCCTCAAAGGAAATATAGAGATAAACATGATACAGTAGAAAATACATCTATTTTCAACATTAAAGGAGCATCAAGTATTGGTTTGGAGACTGATTGAAAGTATGTCCTTGTCGTTTTTAACTTCATGCTCTAACAGACTAAACTAATAGAGTCACTAAATATATAGCATACTATTGAAGATGAAGCAGATGATGAAGTCCTACTGATTGTTAATCCGGGATAGTTGGAAAGCTTATATTCAGCTGTTTACATTCATAGTATCTTTATATATTATCAACAAGACTAAACAAAAATGATATCAATAAATTGCTATAAATAAGAGATTTAGTTACTTGGCGTTAGAACTTAGAATCATTAATAGATATTCCAGGCGCTTTAAGAATAGTAATTAATTCTATAATTATATTAAATGTATTCATCCAGTCCTTCAAGCAGCGTTTGATCCAAGGAGATAAACAGTCCAAAATGAGACACAAGAAAAATTAATCTTTTTTCAAAGAATTAAACTTGGCCTGTACAGGGATCGAACCTGTGACCTTGGCGTTTTTAGCACCACGCTCTAACCAACTGAGCTAAAAGGCCAATTTGCACATCGTCTGGAGGACCAGCACACCAAGCAGTGCTAATGATAGTTCAACCGGGAGATTTGGAAAGCTTAATTTCAGCTGTTTAATATGAATTAACTTTCATATTATCAACATGAAGAAACTAATATGACTTCAAAAAAATTGCAATACAAAAGAGATTTCCATACTTAGTGTTAGAATTTTGAACCAGTAACGTTTTTTCCACGTGGTTTAGCAATGAATAAATATTCATTACCTATATTCAATTGATTCATCTAATCATTCTATCAGCTTCTGCGCAAAGGAAATATGGATGTAAACATGATACAGAAGAAAATACATCTATTTTCAACATTAAAGGAGCTTCAAATATTGGCTAGGAGACTGATTGAAATTATGTCCTTTGCGTTTTTAACTTCATGCTCTAACAGACTAAACTAATAGGCTCACTAAATATATAGAATACTTTTGAAGAATTAGCAGATGATGAAATGCTACTGATTCCATCCAATCCTTCAAGCAGCGTGTGATTCAAGAAGATTAACAGTCCAAAATGAGACACAAGAAAAAATCATCTTTGTTCAAACAATTGAACTTGGCCTGTACAGGGATCAAACCCGTGACCTTGGCGTTATTAGCATCACACTCTAACCATCTGAGCAAACAGGACATTTTGCACAACTACCTGGAGGTCCAGCAAATGAAGAAGGGCAAATGATAGTTAACCCAGGAGATTTGGAAAACTTAATTTCAGCAGTTTACCATGAAGTTATTGTTATATATTATCAACATGAAGAAACTAATATGACTTAAAAAAAAATACAATACAAAAGAGATTTTCATACTTAGTGTTAGAACTTAGAACCATTAACGTTTTTTTCATGTGGTTAAGCAATAAATAAATATTCATCACCTATATTGAATTGATTCATCTAATCATTTTATCAGCTTCTCCTCAAAGGAAATATAGAGATAAACATGATACAGTAGAAAATACATCTATTTTCAACATTAAAGGAGCATCAAGTATTGGCTTGGAGACTGATTGAAAGTATGTCCTTGGCGTTTTTAACTTCATGCTCTAACAGACTAAACTAATAGAGTCACTAAATATATAGCATACTATTGAAGATGAAGCAGATGATGAAGTCCTACTGATTGTTAATCCGGGATAGTTGGAAAGCTTATATTCAGCTGTTTACATTCATAGTATCTTTATATATTATCAACAAGACTAAAGAAAAATGATCTCAATAAATTGCAATAAATAAAAGATTTAGTTACTTGGCGTTAGAACTTAGTACAATTAATAGATATTCCAGGCGCTTTAAGAATAGTAATTAATTCTATAAATATATCAAATGTATTCATCCAATCCTTCAAGCAGCGTTTGATCCAAGGAGATAAACAGTCCAAAATGAGACACAAGAAATATTCATCTTTTTTCAAAGAATTAAACTTGGCCTGTACAGGGATCGAACCTGTGACCTTGGCGTTACTAGCACCACGCTCTAACCAACTGAGCTAACAGGCCAATTTGCACATCTTCTGGAGGACCAGCACAGGAAGCAGTGCTAATGATAGTTCAACCGGGAGATTTGGAAAGCTTAATTTCAGCTGTTTAATATGAATTAACTTTCATATTATCAACATGAAGAAACTAATATGACTTCAAAAAAATTGCAATACAAAAGAGATTTCCATACTTAGTGTTAGAATTTTGAACCACTAACGTTTTTTCCAGGTGGTTTAGCAATAAATAAATATTCATCACCTATATTGAATTGATTCATCTAATCATTTTATCAGCTTCTCCTCAAAGGAAATATAGAGATAAACATGATACAGTAGAAAATACATCTATTTTCAACATTAAAGGAGCATCAAGTATTGGCTTGGAGACTGATTGAAAGTATGTCCTTGGCGTTTTTAACTTCATGCACTAACAGACTAAACTAATAGAGTCACTAAATATATAGCATACTATTGAAGATGAAGCAGATGATGAAGTCCTACTGATTGTTAATCCGGGATAGTTGGAAAGCTTATATTCAGCTGTTTACATTCATAGTATCTTTATATATTATCAACAAGACTAAACAAAAATGATCTCAATAAATTGCAATAAATAAAAGATTTAGTTACTTGGCGTTAGAACTTAGTACAATTAATAGATATTCCAGGCGCTTTAAGAATAGTAATTAATTCTATAAATATATCAAATGTATTCATCCAATCCTTCAAGCAGCGTTTGATCCAAGGAGATAAACAGTCCAAAATGAGACACAAGAAATATTCATCTTTTTTCAAAGAATTAAACTCAGCCTGTACAGGGATCGAACCTGTGACCTTGGCGTTATTAGCACCACGCTCTAACCAACTGAGCTAACAGGCCAATTTGCACATATTCTGGAGGACCAGCACAGGAAGCAGTGCTAATGATAGTTCAACCGGGAGATTTGGAAAGCTTAATTTCAGCTGTTTAATATGAATTAACTTTCATATTATCAACATGAAGAAACTAATATGACTTCAAAAAAATTGCAATACAAAAGAGATTTCCATACTTAGTGTTAGAATTTTGAACCAGTAACGTTTTTTCCACGTGGTTTAGCAATAAATAAATATTCATCACCTATATTCAATTGATTCATCTAATCATTCTATCAGCTTCTGCGCAAAGGAAATATAGAGGTAAACATGATACAGAGAAAATACATCTATTTTCAACATTAAAGGAGAATCAAGTATTGGCTTGGAGACTGATTGAAATTATGTCCTTTGCGTTTTTAACTTCATGCTCTAACAGACTAAACTAATAGGCTCACTAAATATATAGAATACTTTTAAAGAATTAGCAGATGATGAAATGCTACTGATTCCATCCAATCCTTCAAGCAGCGTGTGATTCAAGGAGATAAACAGTCCAAAATGAGACACTAGAAAAATTAATCTTTTTTCAAACAATTTAACTTGGCCTGTACAGGGATCGAACCTGTGACCTTGGCGTTATTAGCACCACGCTCTAACCATCTGAGCTAAAAGGCCAATTTGCACATCTTCTGGAGGACCAGCACACGAAGCAGTGCTAATGATAGTTCAACCGGGAGATTTGGAAAGCTTAATTTCAGCTGTTTAATATGAATTAACTTTCATATTATCAACATGAAGAAACTAATATGACTTCAAAAAAATTGCAATACAAAAGAGATTTCCACACTTAGTGTTAGAATTTTGAACCACTAACGTTTTTTCCACGTGGTTTAGCAATAAATAAATATTCATCACCTATATTCAATTGATTCATCTAATCATTCTATCAGCTTCTGCGCAAAGGAAATATAGAGGTAAACATGATACAGAGAAAATACATCTATTTTCAACATTAAAGGAGAATCAAGTATTGGCTTGGAGACTGATTGAAATTATGTCCTTTGCGTTTTTAACTTCATGCTCTAACAGACTAAACTAATAGGCTCACTAAATATATAGAATACTTTTGAAGAATTAGCAGATGATGAAATGCTACTGATTCCATCCAATCCTTCAAGCAGCGTGTGATTCAAGAAGATTAACAGTCCAAAATGAGACACAAGAAAAATTCATCTTTGTTCAAACAATTGAACTTGGCCTATACAGGGATCGAACCTGTGACCTTGGCGTTATTAGCACCATGCTCTAACCATCTGAGCTAACAGGTCATTTTGCACCACTACCTGGAGGTCCAGCAAATGAAGAAGGGCAAATGATAGTTAACCCAGGAGATTTGGAAAGCTTAATTTCAGCAGTTTACCATGAAGTTATTGTTATATATTATCAACATGAAGAAACTAATATGACTTAAAAAAAATTACAATACAAAAGAGATTTTCATACTTAGTGTTAGAACTTAGAACCATTAACGTTTTTTCCATGTGGTTAAGAAATAAATAAATATTCATCACCTATATTGAATTGATTCATCTAATCATTTTATCAGCTTCTCCTCAAAGGAAATATAGAGATAAACATGATACAGTAGAAAATACATCTATTTTCAACATTAAAGGAGCATCAAGTATTGGCTTGGAGACTGATTGAAAGTATGTCCTTGTCATTTTTAACTTCATGCTCTAACAGACTAAACTAATAGAGTCACTAAATATATAGCATACTATTGAAGATGAAGCAGATGATGAAGTACTACTGATTGTTAATCCGGGATAGTTGGAAAGCTTATATTCAGCTATTTACATTCATAGTATCTTTATATATTATCAACAAGACTAAACAAAAATGATCTCAATAAATTGCTATAAATAAGAGATTTAGTTACTTGGCGTTAGAACTTAGAACCATTAATAGATATTCCAGGCACTTTAAGAATAGTAATTAATTCTATAATTATATCAAATGTATTCATCCAGTCCTTCAAGCAGCGTTTGATCCAAGGAGATAAACAGTCCAAAATGAGACACAAGAAAAATTAATCTTTTTCAAAGAATTAAATTTGGCCTGTACAGGGATCGAATCTGTGACCTTGGCGTTATTAGCACCACGCTCTAACCAACTGAGCTAAAAGGCCAATTTGCACATCTTCTGGAGGACCAGCACAGGAAGCAGTGCTAATGATAGTTCAACCGGAAGATTTGGAAAGCTTAATTTCAGCTGTTTAATATGAATTAACTTTCATATTATCAACATGAAGAAACTAATATGACTTCAAAAAAATTGCAATACAAAAGGGATTTCCATACTTAGTGTTAGAATTTTGAACCACTAACGTTTTTTCCACGTGGTTTAGCAATAAATAAATATTCATCACCTATATTCAATTGATTCATCTAATCATTCTATCAGCTTCTGCGCAAAGGAAATATGGAGGTAAACATGATACAGAAGAAAATACATCTATTTTCAACATTAAAGGAGCATCAAGTATTGGCTTGGAGACTGATTGAAATTATGTCCTTTGCGTTTTTAACTTCATGCTCTAACAGACTAAACTAATAGGCTCACTAAATATATAGAATACTTTTGAAGAATTAGCAGATGATGAAATGCTACTGATTCCATCCAATCCTTCAAGCAGCGTGTGATTCAAGAAGATTAACAGTCCAAAATGAGACACAAGAAAAATTCATCTTTGTTCAAACAATTGAACTTGGCCTGTACAGGGATCGACCCTGTGACCTTGGCGTTATTAGCACCACGCTCAAACCATCTGAGCTAACAGGCCATTTTGCACAACTACCTGGATGTCCAGCAAATGAAGAAGGGCAAATAATAGTTAACCCAGGAGATTTGGAAAACTTAATTTCAGCAGTTTACCATGAAGTTATTGTTATATATTATCAACATGAAGAAACTAATATGACTTAAAAAAATACAATACAAAAGAGATTTTCATACTTAGTGTTAGAACTTAGAACCATTAACGTTTTTTTCATGTGGTTAAGCAATAAATAAATATTCATCACCTATATTGAATTGATTCATCTAATCATTTTATCAGCTTCTCCTCAAAGGAAATATAGAGATAAACATGATACAGTAGAAAATACATCTATTTTCAACATTAAAGGAGCATCAAGTATTGGTTTGGAGACTGATTGAAAGTATGTCCTTGTCGTTTTTAACTTCATGCTCTAACAGACTAAACTAATAGAGTCACTAAATATATAGCATACTATTGAAGATGAAGCAGATGATGAAGTCCTACTGATTGTTAATCCGGGATAGTTGGAAAGCTTATATTCAGCTGTTTACATTCATAGTATCTTTATATATTATCAACAAGACTAAACAAAAATGATATCAATAAATTGCTATAAATAAGAGATTTAGTTACTTGGCGTTAGAACTTAGAATCATTAATAGATATTCCAGGCGCTTTAAGAATAGTAATTAATTCTATAATTATATTAAATGTATTCATCCAGTCCTTCAAGCAGCGTTTGATCCAAGGAGATAAACAGTCCAAAATGAGACACAAGAAAAATTAATCTTTTTTCAAAGAATTAAACTTGGCCTGTACAGGGATCGAACCTGTGACCTTGGCGTTTTTAGCACCACGCTCTAACCAACTGAGCTAAAAGGCCAATTTGCACATCGTCTGGAGGACCAGCACACCAAGCAGTGCTAATGATAGTTCAACCGGGAGATTTGGAAAGCTTAATTTCAGCTGTTTAATATGAATTAACTTTCATATTATCAACATGAAGAAACTAATATGACTTCAAAAAAATTGCAATACAAAAGAGATTTCCATACTTAGTGTTAGAATTTTGAACCAGTAACGTTTTTTCCACGTGGTTTAGCAATAAATAAATATTCATTACCTATATTCAATTGATTCATCTAATCATTCTATCAGCTTCTGCGCAAAGGAAATATGGATGTAAACATGATACAGAAGAAAATACATCTATTTTCAACATTAAAGGAGCTTCAAATATTGGCTAGGAGACTGATTGAAATTATGTCCTTTGCGTTTTTAACTTCATGCTCTAACAGACTAAACTAATAGGCTCACTAAATATATAGAATACTTTTGAAGAATTAGCAGATGATGAAATGCTACTGATTCCATCCAATCCTTCAAGCAGCGTGTGATTCAAGAAGATTAACAGTCCAAAATGAGACACAAGAAAAAATCATCTTTGTTCAAACAATTGAACTTGGCCTGTACAGGGATCAAACCTGTGACCTTGGCGTTATTAGCACCACACTCTAACCATCTGAGCAAACAGGACATTTTGCACAACTACCTGGAGGTCCAGCAAATGAAGAAGGGCAAATGATAGTTAACCCAGGAGATTTGGAAAACTTAATTTCAGCAGTTTACCATGAAGTTATTGTTATATATTATCAACATGAAGAAACTAATATGACTTAAAAAAAAATACAATACAAAAGAGATTTTCATACTTAGTGTTAGAACTTAGAACCATTAACGTTTTTTTCATGTGGTTAAGCAATAAATAAATATTCATCACCTATATTGAATTGATTCATCTAATCATTTTATCAGCTTCTCCTCAAAGGAAATATAGAGATAAACATGATACAGTAGAAAATACATCTATTTTCAACATTAAAGGAGCATCAAGTATTGGCTTGGAGACTGATTGAAAGTATGTCCTTGGCGTTTTTAACTTCATGCTCTAACAGACTAAACTAATAGAGTCACTAAATATATAGCATACTATTGAAGATGAAGCAGATGATGAAGTCCTACTGATTGTTAATCCGGGATAGTTGGAAAGCTTATATTCAGCTGTTTACATTCATAGTATCTTTATATATTATCAACAAGACTAAAGAAAAATGATCTCAATAAATTGCAATAAATAAAAGATTTAGTTACTTGGCGTTAGAACTTAGTACAATTAATAGATATTCCAGGCGCTTTAAGAATAGTAATTAATTCTATAAATATATCAAATGTATTCATCCAATCCTTCAAGCAGCGTTTGATCCAAGGAGATAAACAGTCCAAAATGAGACACAAGAAATATTCATCTTTTTTCAAAGAATTAAACTTGGCCTGTACAGGGATCGAACCTGTGACCTTGGCGTTACTAGCACCACGCTCTAACCAACTGAGCTAACAGGCCAATTTGCACATCTTCTGGAGGACCAGCACAGGAAGCAGTGCTAATGATAGTTCAACCGGGAGATTTGGAAAGCTTAATTTCAGCTGTTTAATATGAATTAACTTTCATATTATCAACATGAAGAAACTAATATGACTTCAAAAAAATTGCAATACAAAAGAGATTTCCATACTTAGTGTTAGAATTTTGAACCACTAACGTTTTTTCCAGGTGGTTTAGCAATAAATAAATATTCATCACCTATATTGAATTGATTCATCTAATCATTTTATCAGCTTCTCCTCAAAGGAAATATAGAGATAAACATGATACAGTAGAAAATACATCTATTTTCAACATTAAAGGAGCATCAAGTATTGGCTTGGAGACTGATTGAAAGTATGTCCTTGGCGTTTTTAACTTCATGCACTAACAGACTAAACTAATAGAGTCACTAAATATATAGCATACTATTGAAGATGAAGCAGATGATGAAGTCCTACTGATTGTTAATCCGGGATAGTTGGAAAGCTTATATTCAGCTGTTTACATTCATAGTATCTTTATATATTATCAACAAGACTAAACAAAAATGATCTCAATAAATTGCAATAAATAAAAGATTTAGTTACTTGGCGTTAGAACTTAGTACAATTAATAGATATTCCAGGCGCTTTAAGAATAGTAATTAATTCTATAAATATATCAAATGTATTCATCCAATCCTTCAAGCAGCGTTTGATCCAAGGAGATAAACAGTCCAAAATGAGACACAAGAAATATTCATCTTTTTTCAAAGAATTAAACTCAGCCTGTACAGGGATCGAACCTGTGACCTTGGCGTTATTAGCACCACGCTCTAACCAACTGAGCTAACAGGCCAATTTGCACATATTCTGGAGGACCAGCACAGGAAGCAGTGCTAATGATAGTTCAACCGGGAGATTTGGAAAGCTTAATTTCAGCTGTTTAATATGAATTAACTTTCATATTATCAACATGAAGAAACTAATATGACTTCAAAAAAATTGCAATACAAAAGAGATTTCCATACTTAGTGTTAGAATTTTGAACCAGTAACGTTTTTTCCACGTGGTTTAGCAATAAATAAATATTCATCACCTATATTCAATTGATTCATCTAATCATTCTATCAGCTTCTGCGCAAAGGAAATATAGAGGTAAACATGATACAGAGAAAATACATCTATTTTCAACATTAAAGGAGAATCAAGTATTGGCTTGGAGACTGATTGAAATTATGTCCTTTGCGTTTTTAACTTCATGCTCTAACAGACTAAACTAATAGGCTCACTAAATATATAGAATACTTTTAAAGAATTAGCAGATGATGAAATGCTACTGATTCCATCCAATCCTTCAAGCAGCGTGTGATTCAAGGAGATAAACAGTCCAAAATGAGACACTAGAAAAATTAATCTTTTTTCAAACAATTTAACTTGGCCTGTACAGGGATCGAACCTGTGACCTTGGCGTTATTAGCACCACGCTCTAACCATCTGAGCTAAAAGGCCAATTTGCACATCTTCTGGAGGACCAGCACACGAAGCAGTGCTAATGATAGTTCAACCGGGAGATTTGGAAAGCTTAATTTCAGCTGTTTAATATGAATTAACTTTCATATTATCAACATGAAGAAACTAATATGACTTCAAAAAAATTGCAATACAAAAGAGATTTCCACACTTAGTGTTAGAATTTTGAACCACTAACGTTTTTTCCACGTGGTTTAGCAATAAATAAATATTCATCACCTATATTCAATTGATTCATCTAATCATTCTATCAGCTTCTGCGCAAAGGAAATATAGAGGTAAACATGATACAGAGAAAATACATCTATTTTCAACATTAAAGGAGAATCAAGTATTGGCTTGGAGACTGATTGAAATTATGTCCTTTGCGTTTTTAACTTCATGCTCTAACAGACTAAACTAATAGGCTCACTAAATATATAGAATACTTTTGAAGAATTAGCAGATGATGAAATGCTACTGATTCCATCCAATCCTTCAAGCAGCGTGTGATTCAAGAAGATTAACAGTCCAAAATGAGACACAAGAAAAATTCATCTTTGTTCAAACAATTGAACTTGGCCTATACAGGGATCGAACCTGTGACCTTGGCGTTATTAGCACCATGCTCTAACCATCTGAGCTAACAGGTCATTTTGCACCACTACCTGGAGGTCCAGCAAATGAAGAAGGGCAAATGATAGTTAACCCAGGAGATTTGGAAAGCTTAATTTCAGCAGTTTACCATGAAGTTATTGTTATATATTATCAACATGAAGAAACTAATATGACTTAAAAAAAATTACAATACAAAAGAGATTTTCATACTTAGTGTTAGAACTTAGAACCATTAACGTTTTTTCCATGTGGTTAAGAAATAAATAAATATTCATCACCTATATTGAATTGATTCATCTAATCATTTTATCAGCTTCTCCTCAAAGGAAATATAGAGATAAACATGATACAGTAGAAAATACATCTATTTTCAACATTAAAGGAGCATCAAGTATTGGCTTGGAGACTGATTGAAAGTATGTCCTTGTCATTTTTAACTTCATGCTCTAACAGACTAAACTAATAGAGTCACTAAATATATAGCATACTATTGAAGATGAAGCAGATGATGAAGTACTACTGATTGTTAATCCGGGATAGTTGGAAAGCTTATATTCAGCTATTTACATTCATAGTATCTTTATATATTATCAACAAGACTAAACAAAAATGATCTCAATAAATTGCTATAAATAAGAGATTTAGTTACTTGGCGTTAGAACTTAGAACCATTAATAGATATTCCAGGCGCTTTAAGAATAGTAATTAATTCTATAATTATATCAAATGTATTCATCCAGTCCTTCAAGCAGCGTTTGATCCAAGGAGATAAACAGTCCAAAATGAGACACAAGAAAAATTAATCTTTTTCAAAGAATTAAATTTGGCCTGTACAGGGATCGAATCTGTGACCTTGGCGTTATTAGCACCACGCTCTAACCAACTGAGCTAAAAGGCCAATTTGCACATCTTCTGGAGGACCAGCACAGGAAGCAGTGCTAATGATAGTTCAACCGGAAGATTTGGAAAGCTTAATTTCAGCTGTTTAATATGAATTAACTTTCATATTATCAACATGAAGAAACTAATATGACTTCAAAAAAATTGCAATACAAAAGGGATTTCCATACTTAGTGTTAGAATTTTGAACCACTAACGTTTTTTCCACGTGGTTTAGCAATAAATAAATATTCATCACCTATATTCAATTGATTCATCTAATCATTCTATCAGCTTCTGCGCAAAGGAAATATGGAGGTAAACATGATACAGAAGAAAATACATCTATTTTCAACATTAAAGGAGCATCAAGTATTGGCTTGGAGACTGATTGAAATTATGTCCTTTGCGTTTTTAACTTCATGCTCTAACAGACTAAACTAATAGGCTCACTAAATATATAGAATACTTTTGAAGAATTAGCAGATGATGAAATGCTACTGATTCCATCCAATCCTTCAAGCAGCGTGTGATTCAAGAAGATTAACAGTCCAAAATGAGACACAAGAAAAATTCATCTTTGTTCAAACAATTGAACTTGGCCTGTACAGGGATCGAACCTGTGACCTTGGCGTTATTAGCACCACGCTCAAACCATCTGAGCTAACAGGCCATTTTGCACAACTACCTGGATGTCCAGCAAATGAAGAAGGGCAAATAATAGTTAACCCAGGAGATTTGGAAAACTTAATTTCAGCAGTTTACCATGAAGTTATTGTTATATATTATCAACATGAAGAAACTAATATGACTTAAAAAAATACAATACAAAAGAGATTTTCATACTTAGTGTTAGAACTTAGAACCATTAACGTTTTTTTCATGTGGTTAAGCAATAAATAAATATTCATCACCTATATTGAATTGATTCATCTAATCATTTTATCAGCTTCTCCTCAAAGGAAATATAGAGATAAACATGATACAGTAGAAAATACATCTATTTTCAACATTAAAGGAGCATCAAGTATTGGTTTGGAGACTGATTGAAAGTATGTCCTTGTCGTTTTTAACTTCATGCTCTAACAGACTAAACTAATAGAGTCACTAAATATATAGCATACTATTGAAGATGAAGCAGATGATGAAGTCCTACTGATTGTTAATCCGGGATAGTTGGAAAGCTTATATTCAGCTGTTTACATTCATAGTATCTTTATATATTATCAACAAGACTAAACAAAAATGATATCAATAAATTGCTATAAATAAGAGATTTAGTTACTTGGCGTTAGAACTTAGAATCATTAATAGATATTCCAGGCGCTTTAAGAATAGTAATTAATTCTATAATTATATTAAATGTATTCATCCAGTCCTTCAAGCAGCGTTTGATCCAAGGAGATAAACAGTCCAAAATGAGACACAAGAAAAATTAATCTTTTTTCAAAGAATTAAACTTGGCCTGTACAGGGATCGAACCTGTGACCTTGGCGTTTTTAGCACCACGCTCTAACCAACTGAGCTAAAAGGCCAATTTGCACATCGTCTGGAGGACCAGCACACCAAGCAGTGCTAATGATAGTTCAACCGGGAGATTTGGAAAGCTTAATTTCAGCTGTTTAATATGAATTAACTTTCATATTATCAACATGAAGAAACTAATATGACTTCAAAAAAATTGCAATACAAAAGAGATTTCCATACTTAGTGTTAGAATTTTGAACCAGTAACGTTTTTTCCACGTGGTTTAGCAATAAATAAATATTCATTACCTATATTCAATTGATTCATCTAATCATTCTATCAGCTTCTGCGCAAAGGAAATATGGATGTAAACATGATACAGAAGAAAATACATCTATTTTCAACATTAAAGGAGCTTCAAATATTGGCTAGGAGACTGATTGAAATTATGTCCTTTGCGTTTTTAACTTCATGCTCTAACAGACTAAACTAATAGGCTCACTAAATATATAGAATACTTTTGAAGAATTAGCAGATGATGAAATGCTACTGATTCCATCCAATCCTTCAAGCAGCGTGTGATTCAAGAAGATTAACAGTCCAAAATGAGACACAAGAAAAAATCATCTTTGTTCAAACAATTGAACTTGGCCTGTACAGGGATCAAACCTGTGACCTTGGCGTTATTAGCACCACACTCTAACCATCTGAGCTAACAGGACATTTTGCACAACTACCTGGAGGTCCAGCAAATGAAGAAGGGCAAATGATAGTTAACCCAGGAGATTTGGAAAACTTAATTTCAGCAGTTTACCATGAAGTTATTGTTATATATTATCAACATGAAGAAACTAATATGACTTAAAAAAAAATACAATACAAAAGAGATTTTCATACTTAGTGTTAGAACTTAGAACCATTAACGTTTTTTTATGTGGTTAAGCAATAAATAAATATTCATCACCTATATTGAATTGATTCATCTAATCATTTTATCAGCTTCTCCTCAAAGGAAATATAGAGATAAACATGATACAGTAGAAAATACATCTATTTTCAACATTAAAGGAGCATCAAGTATTGGCTTGGAGACTGATTGAAAGTATGTCCTTGGCGTTTTTAACTTCATGCTCTAACAGACTAAACTAATAGAGTCACTAAATATATAGCATACTATTGAAGATGAAGCAGATGATGAAGTCCTACTGATTGTTAATCCGGGATAGTTGGAAAGCTTATATTCAGCTGTTTACATTCATAGTATCTTTATATATTATCAACAAGACTAAAGAAAAATGATCTCAATAAATTGCAATAAATAAAAGATTTAGTTACTTGGCGTTAGAACTTAGTACAATTAATAGATATTCCAGGCGCTTTAAGAATAGTAATTAATTCTATAAATATATCAAATGTATTCATCCAATCCTTCAAGCAGCGTTTGATCCAAGGAGATAAACAGTCCAAAATGAGACACAAGAAATATTCATCTTTTTTCAAAGAATTAAACTTGGCCTGTACAGGGATCGAACCTGTGACCTTGGCGTTATTAGCACCACGCTCTAACCAACTGAGCTAACAGGCCAATTTGCACATCTTCTGGAGGACCAGCACAGGAAGCAGTGCTAATGATAGTTCAACCGGGAGATTTGGAAAGCTTAATTTCAGCTGTTTAATATGAATTAACTTTCATATTATCAACATGAAGAAACTAATATGACTTCAAAAAAATTGCAATACAAAAGAGATTTCCATACTTAGTGTTAGAATTTTGAACCACTAACGTTTTTTCCAGGTGGTTTAGCAATAAATAAATATTCATCACCTATATTGAATTGATTCATCTAATCATTTTATCAGCTTCTCCTCAAAGGAAATATAGAGATAAACATGATACAGTAGAAAATACATCTATTTTCAACATTAAAGGAGCATCAAGTATTGGCTTGGAGACTGATTGAAAGTATGTCCTTGGCGTTTTTAACTTCATGCTCTAACAGACTAAACTAATAGAGTCACTAAATATATAGCATACTATTGAAGATGAAGCAGATGATGAAGTCCTACTGATTGTTAATCCGGGATAGTTGGAAAGCTTATATTCAGCTGTTTACATTCATAGTATCTTTATATATTATCAACAAGACTAAACAAAAATGATCTCAATAAATTGCAATAAATAAAAGATTTAGTTACTTGGCGTTAGAACTTAGTACAATTAATAGATATTCCAGGCGCTTTAAGAATAGTAATTAATTCTATAAATATATCAAATGTATTCATCCAATCCTTCAAGCAGCGTTTGATCCAAGGAGATAAACAGTCCAAAATGAGACGCAAGAAATATTCATCTTTTTTCAAAGAATTAAACTTGGCCTGTACAGGGATCGAACCTGTGACCTTGGCGTTATTAGCACCACGCTCTAACCAACTGAGCTAACAGGCCAATTTGCACATCTTCTGGAGGACCAGCACAGGAAGCAGTGCTAATGATAGTTCAACCGGGAGATTTGGAAAGCTTAATTTCAGCTGTTTAATATGAATTAACTTTCATATTATCAACATGAAGAAACTAATATGACTTCAAAAAAATTGCAATACAAAAGAGATTTCCATACTTAGTGTTAGAATTTTGAACCAGTAACGTTTTTTCCACGTGGTTTAGCAATAAATAAATATTCATCACCTATATTCAATTGATTCATCTAATCATTCTATCAGCTTCTGCGCAAAGGAAATATAGAGGTAAACATGATACAGAGAAAATACATCTATTTTCAACATTAAAGGAGAATCAAGTATTGGCTTGGAGACTGATTGAAATTATGTCCTTTGCGTTTTTAACTTCATGCTCTAACAGACTAAACTAATAGGCTCACTAAATATATAGAATACTTTTGAAGAATTAGCAGATGATGAAATGCTACTGATTCCATCCAATCCTTCAAGCAGCGTGTGATTCAAGGAGATAAACAGTCCAAAATGAGACACTAGAAAAATTAATCTTTTTTCAAACAATTAAACTTGGCCTGTACAGGGATTGAACCTGTGACCTTGGCGTTATTAGCACCACGCTCTAACCATCTGAGCTAAAAGGCCAATTTGCACATCTTCTGGAGGACCAGCACACGAAGCAGTGCTAATGATAGTTCAACCGGGAGATTTGGAAAGCTTAATTTCAGCTGTTTAATATGAATTAACTTTCATATTATCAACATGAAGAAACTAATATGACTTCAAAAAAATTGCAATACAAAAGAGATTTCCACACTTAGTGTTAGAATTTTGAACCACTAACGTTTTTTCCACGTGGTTTAGCAATAAATAAATATTCATCACCTATATTCAATTGATTCATCTAATCATTCTATCAGCTTCTGCGCAAAGGAAATATAGAGGTAAACATGATACAGAGAAAATACATCTATTTTCAACATTAAAGGAGAATCAAGTATTGGCTTGGAGACTGATTGAAATTATGTCCTTTGCGTTTTTAACTTCATGCTCTAACAGACTAAACTAATAGGCTCACTAAATATATAGAATACTTTTGAAGAATTAGCAGATGATGAAATGCTACTGATTCCATCCAATCCTTCAAGCAGCGTGTGATTCAAGGAGAGAAACAGTCCAAAATGAGACACTAGAAAAATTAATCTTTTTTCAAACAATTAAACTTGGCCTGTACAGGGATCGAACCTGTGACCTTGGCGTTATTAGCACCACGCTCTAACCAACTGAGCTAAAAGGCCAATTTGCACATCTTCTGGAGGACCAGCACACGAAGCAGTGCTAATGATAGTTCAACCGGGAGATTTGGAAAGCTTAATTTCAGCTGTTTAATATGAATTAACTTTCATATTATCAACATGAAGAAACTAATATGACTTCAAAAAAATTGCAATACAAAAGAGATTTCCACACTTAGTGTTAGAATTTTGAACCACTAACGTTTTTTCCACGTGGTTTAGCAATAAATAAATATTCATCACCTATATTCAATTGATTCATCTAATCATTCTATCAGCTTCTGCGCAAAGGAAATATAGAGGTAAACATGATACAGAGAAAATACATCTATTTTCAACATTAAAGGAGAATCAAGTATTGGCTTGGAGACTGATTGAAATTATGTCCTTTGCGTTTTTAACTTCATGCTCTAACAGACTAAACTAATAGGCTCACTAAATATATAGAATACTTTTGAAGAATTAGCAGATGATGAAATGCTACTGATTCCATCCAATCCTTCAAGCAGCGTGTGATTCAAGGAGATAAACAGTCCAAAATGAGACACTAGAAAAATTAATCTTTTTTCAAACAATTAAACTTGGCCTGTACAGGGATCGAACCTGTGACCTTGGCGTTATTAGCACCACGCTCTAACCATCTGAGCTAACAGGCCATTTTGCACAACTACCTGGAGGTCCAGCAAATGAAGAAGGGCAAATGATAGTTAACCCAGGAGATTTGGAAAGCTTAATTTCAGCAGTTTACCATGAAGTTATTGTTATATATTATCAACATGAAGAAACTAATATGACTTAAAAAAAATTACAATACAAAAGAGATTTTCATACTTAGTGTTAGAACTTAGAACCATTAACGTTTTTTCCATGAGGTTAAGCAATAAATAAATATTCATCACCTATATTGAATTGATTCATCTAATCATTTTATCAGCTTCTCCTCAAAGGAAATATAGAGATAAACATGATACAGTAGAAAATACATCTATTTTCAACATTAAAGGAGCATCAAGTATTGGCTTGGAGACTGATTGAAAGTATGTCCTTGGCGTTTTTAACTTCATGCTCTAACAGACTAAACTAATAGAGTCACTAAATATATAGCATACTACTGAAGATGAAGCAGATGATGAAGTCCTACTGATTGTTAATCCGGGATAGTTGGAAAGCTTATATTCAGCTGTTTACATTCATAGTATCTTTATATATTATCAACAAGACTAAACAAAAATGATCTCAATAAATTGCAATAAATAAGAGATTTAGTTACTTGGCGTTAGAACTTAGAACCATTAATAGATATTCCAGGCGCTTTAAGAATAGTAATTAATTCTATAATTATATCAAATGTATTCATCCAATCCTTCAAGCAGCTTTTGATCCAAGGAGATAAACAGTCCAAAATGAGACACAAGAAAAATTAATCTTTTTCAAAGAATTAAACTTGGCCTGTACAGGGATCGAATCTGTGACCTTGGCGTTATTAGCACCACGCTCTAACCAACTGAGCTAAAAGGCCGATTTGCACATCTTCTGGAGGACCAGCACAGGAAGCAGTGCTAATGATAGTTCAACCGGGAGATTTGGAAAGCTTAATTTCAGCTGTTTAATATGAATTAACTTTCATATTATCAACATGAAGAAACTAATATGACTTCAAAAAAATTGCAATACAAAAGGGATTTCCATACTTAGTGTTAGAATTTTGAACCACTAACGTTTTTTCCACGTGGTTTAGCAATAAATAAATATTCATCACCTATATTCAATTGATTCATCTAATCATTCTATCAGCTTCTGCGCAAAGGAAATATGGAGGTAAACATGATACAGAAGAAAATACATCTATTTTCAACATTAAAGGAGCATCAAGTATTGGCTTGGAGACTGATTGAAATTATGTCCTTTGCGTTTTTAACTTCATGCTCTAACAGACTAAACTAATAGGCTCACTAAATATATAGAATACTTTTGAAGAATTAGAAGATGATGAAATGCTACTGATTCCATCCAATCCTTCAAGCAGAGTGTGATTCAAGAAGATTAACAGTCCAAAATGAGACACAAGAAAAATTCATCTTTGTTCAAACAATAGAACTTGGCCTGTACAGGGATCGAACCTGTGACCTTGGCGTTATTAGCACCACGCTCTAACCATCTGAGCTAACAGGCCATTTTGCACAACTACCTGGATGTCCAGCAAATGAAGAAGGGCAAATAATAGTTAACCCAGGAGATTTGGAAAACTTAATTTCAGCCGTTTACCATGAAGTTATTGTTATATATTATCCACATGAAGAAACTAATATGACTTAAAAAAAATACAATACAAAAGAGATTTTCATACTTAGTGTTAGAACTTAGAACCATTAACGTTTTTTCCATGTGGTTAAGCAATAAATAAATATTCATCACCTATATTGAATTGATTCATCTAATCATTTTATCAGCTTCTCCTCAAAGGAAATATAGAGATAAACATGATACAGTAGAAAATACATCTATTTTCAACATTAAAGGAGCATCAAGTATTGGCTTGGAGACTGATTGAAAGTATGTCCTTGTCGTTTTTAACTTCATGCTCTAACAGACTAAACTAATAGAGTCACTAAATATATAGCATACTATTGAAGATGAAGCAGATGATGAAGTCCTACTGATTGTTAATCCGGGATAGTTGGAAAGCTTATATTCAGATATTTACATTCATAGTATCTTTATATATTATCAACAAGACTAAACAAAAATGATCTCAATAAATTGCAATAAATAAAAGATTTAGTTACTTGGCGTTAGAACTTAGAACCATTAATAGATATTCCAGGCGCTTTAAGAATAGTAATTAATTCTATAAATATATCAAATGTAATCATCCAATCCTTCAAGCAGCGTTTGATCCAAGGAGATAAACAGTCCAAAATGAGACACAAGAAATATTCATCTTTTTTCAAAGAATTAAACTTGGCCTGTACAGGGATCGAACCTGTGACCTTGGCGTTATTAGCACCACGCTCTAACCAACTGAGCTAACAGGCCAATTTGCACATCTTCTGGAGGACCAGCACAGGAAGCAGTGCTAATGATAGTTCAACCGGGAGATTTGGAAAGCTTAATTTCAGCTGTTTAATATGAATTACCTTTCATATTATCAACATGAAGAAACTAATATGACTTCAAAAAAATTGCAATACAAAAGAGATTTCCATACTTAGTGTTAGAATTTTGAACCAGTAACGTTTTTTCCACGTGGTTTAGCAATAAATAAATATTCATCACCTATATTCAATTGATTCATCTAATCATTCTATCAGCTTCTGCGCAAAGGAAATATGGAGGTAAACATGATACAGAAGAAAATACATCTATTTTCAACATTAAAGGAGCATCAAGTATTGGCTTGGAGACTGATTGAAATTATGTCCTTTGCGTTTTTAACTTCATGCTCTAACAGACTAAACTAATAGGCTCACTAAATATATAGAATACTTTTGAAGAATTTGCAGATGATGAAATGCTACTGATTCCATCCAATCCTTCAAGCAGCGTGTGATTCACGGAGATAAACAGTCCAAAATGAGACACAAGAAAAAAATCATCTTTGTTCAAACAATTAAACTTGGCCTGTACAGGGATCGAACCTGTGACCTTGGCGTTATTAGCACCACGCTCTAACCATCTGAGCTAACAGGCCATTTTGCACAGCTAGCTGGAGGTCCAGCATATGAAGAAGGGCAAATGATAGTTAACCCAGGAGATTTGGAAAGCTTAATTTCAGCAGTTTACCATGAAGTTATTGTTATATATTATCAACATGAAGAAACTAATATGACTTAAAAAAAATTACAATACAAAAGAGATTTACATACTTAGTGTTAGAACTTAGAACCATTAACGTTTTTTTCATGTGGTTAAGCAATAAATAAATATTCATCACCTATATTGAATTGATTCATCTAATCATTTTATCAGCTTCTCCTCAAAGGAAATATAGAGATAAACATGATACAGTAGAAAATACATCTATTTTCAACATTAAAGGAGCATCAAGTATTGGCTTGGAGACTGATTGAAAGTATGTCCTTGGCGTTTTTAACTTCATGCTCTAACAGACTAAACTAATAGAGTCACTAAATATATAGCATACTATTGAAGATGAAGCAGATGATGAAGTCCTACTGATTGTTAATCAGGGATAGTTGGAAAGCTTATATTCAGCTGTTTACATTCATAGTATCTTTATATATTATCAACAAGACTAAACAAAAATGATCTCAATAAATTGCAATAAATAAAAGATTTAGTTACTTGGCGTTAGAACTTAGAACCATTAATAGATATTCCAGGCGCTTTAAGAATAGTAATTAATTCTATAAATATATCAAATGTATTCATCCAATCCTTCAAGCAGCGTTTGATCCAAGGAGATAAACAGTCCAAAATGAGACACAAGAAATATTCATCTTTTTTCAAAGAATTAAACTTGGCCTGTACAGGGATCGAACCTGTGACCTTGGCGTTATTAGCACCACGCTCTAACCAACTGAGCTAACAGGCCAATTTGCACATCTTCTGGAGGACCAGCACAGGAAGCAGTGCTAATGATAGTTCAACCGGGAGATTTGAAAAGCTTAATTTCAGCTGTTTAATATGAATTACCTTTCATATTATCAACATGAAGAAACTAATATGACTTCAAAAAAATTGCAATACAAAAGAGATTTCCATACTTAGTGTTAGAATTTTGAACCAGTAACGTTTTTTCCACGTGGTTTAGCAATAAATAAATATTCATCACCTATATTCAATTGATTCATCTAATCATTCTATCAGCTTCTGCGCAAAGGAAATATGGAGGTAAACATGATACAGAAGAAAATACATCTATTTTCAACATTAAAGGAGCATCAAGTATTGGCTTGGAGACTGATTGAAATTATGTCCTTTGCGTTTTTAACTTCATGCTCTAACAGACTAAACTAATAGGCTCACTAAATATATAGAATACTTTTGAAGAATTTGCAGATGATGAAATGCTACTGATTCCATCCAATCCTTCAAGCAGCGTGTGATTCACGGAGATAAACAGTCCAAAATGAGACACAAGAAAAAATCATCTTTGTTCAAATAATTAAACTTGGCCTGTACAGGGATCGAACCTGTGACCTTGGCGTTATTAGCACCACGCTCTAACCATCTGAGCTAACAGGCCATTTTGCACAGCTAGCTGGAGGTCCAGCATATGAAGAAGGGCAAATGATAGTTAACCCAGGAGATTTGGAAAGCTTAATTTCAGCAGTTTACCATGAAGTTATTGTTATATATTATCAACATGAAGAAACTAATATGACTTAAAAAAAATTACAATACAAAAGAGATTTACATACTTGGTGTTAGAACTTAGAACCATTAACGTTTTTTTCATGTGGTTAAGCAATAAATAAATATTCATCACCTATATTGAATTGATTCATCTAATCATTTTATCAGCTTCTCCTCAAAGGAAATATAGAGATAAACATGATACAGTAGAAAATACATCTATTTTCAACATTAAAGGAGCATCAAGTATTGGCTTGGAGACTGATTGAAAGTATGTCCTTGGCGTTTTTAACTTCATGCTCTAACAGACTAAACTAATAGAGTCACTAAATATATAGCATACTATTGAAGATGAAGCAGATGATGAAGTCCTACTGATTGTTAATCCGGGATAGTCGGAAAGCTTATATTCAGCTGTTTACATTCATAGTATCTTTATATATTATCAACAAGACTAAACAAAAATGATCTCAATAAATTGCAATAAATAAAAGATTTAGTTACTTGGCGTTAGAACTTAGAACCATTAATAGATATTCCAGGCGCTTTAAGAATAGTAATTAATTCTATAAATATATCAAATGTATTCATCCAATCCTTCAAGCAGCGTTTGATCCAAGGAGATAAACAGTCCAAAATGAGACACAAGAAATATTCATCTTTTTTCAAAGAATTAAACTTGGCCTGTACAGGGATCGAACCTGTGACCTTGGCGTTATTAGCACCACGCTCTAACCAACTGAGCTAACAGGCCAATTTGCACATCTTCTGGAGGACCAGCACAGGAAGCAGTGCTAATGATAGTTCAACCGGGAGATTTGGAAAGCTTAATTTCAGCTGTTTAATATGAATTAACTTTCATATTATCAACATGAAGAAACTAATATGACTTCAAAAAAATTGCAATACAAAAGAGATTTCCATACTTAGTGTTAGAATTTTGAACCAGTAACGTTTTTTCCACGTGGTTTAGCAATAAATAAATATTCATCACCTATATTCAATTGATTCATCTAATCATTCTATCAGCTTCTGCGCAAAGGAAATATGGAGGTAAACATGATACAGAAGAAAATACATCTATTTTCAACATTAAAGGAGCATCAAGTATTGGCTTGGAGACTGATTGAAATTATGTCCTTTGCGTTTTTAACTTCATGCTCTAACAGACTAAACTAATAGGCTCACTAAATATATAGAATACTTTTGAAGAATTTGCAGATGATGAAATGCTACTGATTCCATCCAATCCTTCAAGCAGCGTGTGATTCAAGGAGATAAACAGTCCAAAATGAGACACAAGAAAAATTCATCTTTGTTCAAACAATTAAACTTGGCCTGTACAGGGATCGAACCTGTGACCTTGGCGTTATTAGCACCACGCTCTAACCATCTGAGCTAACAGGCAATTTTGCACAACTACCTGGATGTCCAGCAAATGAAGAAGGGCAAATGATAGTTAACCCAGGAGATTTGGAAAGCTTAATTTCAGCAGTTTACCATGAAGTTATTGTTATATATTATCAACATGAAGAAACTAATATGACTTAAAAAAATTACAATACAAAAGAGATTTACATACTTAGTGTTAGAACTTAGAACCATTAACATTTTTTCCATGTGGTTAAGCAATAAATAAATATTCATCACCTATATTGAATTGATTCATCTAATCATTTTATCAGCTTCTCCTCAAAGGAAATATAGAGATAAACATGATACAGTAGAAAATACATCTATTTTCAACATTAAAGGAGCATCAAGTATTGGCTTGGAGACTGATTGAAAGTATGTCCTTGGCGTTTTTAACTTCATGCTCTAACAGACTAAACTAATAGAGTCACTAAATATATAGCATACTATTGAAGATGAAGCAGATGATGAAGTCCTACTGATTGTTAATCCGGGATAGTCGGAAAGCTTATATTCAGCTGTTTACATTCATAGTATCTTTATATATTATCAACTAGACTAAACAAAAATGATCTCAATAAATTGCTATAAATAAGAGATTTAGTTACTTGGCGTTAGAACTTAGAATCATTAATAGATATTCCAAGCGCTTTAAGAATAGTAATTAATTCTATAATTATATTAAATGTATTCATCCAGTCCTTCAAGCAGCGTTTGATCCAAGGAGATAAACAGTCCAAAATGAGACACAAGAAAAATTAATCTTTTTTCAAAGAATTAAACTTGGCCTGTACAGGGATCGAACCTGTGACCTTGGCGTTATTAGCACCACGCTCTAACCAACTGAGCTATAAGGCCAATTTGCACATCTTCTGGAGGACCAGCACACGAAGCAGTGCTAATGATAGTTCAACCGGGAGATTTGGAAAGCTTAATTTCAGCTGTTTAATATGAATTAACTTTCATATTATCAACATGAAGAAACTAATATGACTTCAAAAAAATTGCAATACAAAAGAGATTTCAACACTTAGTGTTAGAATTTTGAACCACTAACGTTTTTTCCACGTGGTTTAGCAATAAATAAATATTCATCACCTATATTCAATTGATTCATCTAATCATTCTATCAGCTTCTGCGCAAAGGAAATATAGAGGTAAACATGATACAGAGAAAATACATCTATTTTCAACATTAAAGGAGAATCAAGTATTGGCTTGGAGACTGATTGAAATTATGTCCTTTGCGTTTTTAACTTCATGCTCTAACAGACTAAACTAATAGGCTCACTAAATATATAGAATACTTTTGAAGAATTAGCAGATGATGAAATGCTACTGATTCCATCCAATCCTTCAAGCAGCGTGTGATTCAAGGAGATAAACAGTCCAAAATGAGACACTAGAAAAATGAATCTTTTTTCAAACAATTAAACTTGGCCTGTACAGGGATCGAACCTGTGACCTTGGCGTTATTAGCACCACGCTCTAACCATCTGAGCTAACAGGCCATTTTGCACAACTACCTGGAGGTCCAGCAAATGAAGAAGGGCAAATGATAGTTAACCCAGGAGATTTGGAAAGCTTAATTTCAGCAGTTTACCATGAAGTTATTGTTATATATTATCAACATGAAGAAACTAATATGACTTAAAAAAAATTACAATACAAAAGAGATTTTCATACTTAGTGTTAGAACTTAGAACCATTAACGTTTTTTCCATGAGGTTAAGCAATAAATAAATATTCATCACCTATATTGAATTGATTCATCTAATCATTTTATCAGCTTCTCCTCAAAGGAAATATAGAGATAAACATGATACAGTAGAAAATACATCTATTTTCAACATTAAAGGAGCATCAAGTATTGGCTTGGAGACTGATTGAAAGTATGTCCTTGGCGTTTTTAACTTCATGCTCTAACAGACTAAACTAATAGAGTCACTAAATATATAGCATACTACTGAAGATGAAGCAGATGATGAAGTCCTACTGATTGTTAATCCGGGATAGTTGGAAAGCTTATATTCAGCTGTTTACATTCATAGTATCTTTATATATTATCAACAAGACTAAACAAAAATGATCTCAATAAATTGCAATAAATAAGAGATTTAGTTACTTGGCGTTAGAACTTAGAACCATTAATAGATATTCCAGGCGCTTTAAGAATAGTAATTAATTCTCTAATTATATCAAATGTATTCATCCAATCCTTCAAGCAGCGTTTGATCCAAGGAGATAAACAGTCCAAAATGAGACACAAGAAAAATTCATCTTTTTTCAAAGAATTAAACTTGGCCTGTACAGGGATCGAACCTGTGACCTTGGCATTATTAGCACCACGCTCTAACCAAGTGAGCTAACAGGCCAATTTGCACATCTTCTGGAGGACCAGCACAGGAAGCAGTGCTAATGATAGTTCAACCGGGAGATTTGGAAAGCTTAATTTCAGCTGTTTAATATGAATTAACTTTCATATTATCAACATGAAGAAACTAATATAACTTCAAAAAAATTGCAATACAAAAGAGATTTCCATACTTAGTGTTTGAATTTTGAACCAGTAACGTTTTTTCCACGTGGTTTAGCAATAAATAAATATTCATCACCTATATTCAATTGATTCATCTAATCATTCTATCAGCTTCTGCGCAAAGGAAATATGGATGTAAACATGATACAGAAGAAAATACATCTATTTTCAACATTAAAGGAGCTTCAAATATTGGCTAGGAGACTGATTGAAATGATGTCCTTTGCGTTTTTAACTTCATGCTCTAACAGACTAAACTAATAGGCTCACTAAATATATAGAATACTTTTGAAGAATTAGCAGATGATGAAATGCTACTGATTCCATCCAATCCTTCAAGCAGCGTGTGATTCAAGAAGATTAACAGTCCAAAATGAGACACAAGAAAAATTCATCTTTGTTCAAACAATTGAACTTGGCCTGTACAGGGATCAAACCTGTGACCTTGGCGTTATTAGCACCATGCTCTAACCATCTGAGCTAACAGGTCATTTTGCACCACTACCTGGAGGTCCAGCAAATGAAGAAGGGCAAATGATAGTTAACCCAGGAGATTTGGAAAGCTTAATTTCAGCAGTTTACCATGAAGTTATTGTTATATATTATCAACATTAAGAAACTAATATGACTTAAAAAAAATTACAATACAAAAGAGATTTTCATACTTAGTGTTAGAACTTAGAACCATTAACGTTTTTTCCATGTGGTTAAGCAATAAATAAATATTCATCACCTATATTGAATTGATTCATCTAATCATTTTATCAGCTTCTCCTCAAAGGAAATATAGAGATAAACATGATACAGTAGAAAATACATCTATTTTCAACATTAAAGGAGCATCAAGTATTGGCTTGGAGACTGATTGAAAGTATGTCCTTGTCGTTTTTAACTTCATGCTCTAACAGACTAAACTAATAGAGTCACTAAATATATAGCATACTACTGAAGATGAAGCAGATGATGAAGTCCTACTGATTGTTAATCCGGGATAGTTGGAAAGCTTATATTCAGCTGTTTACATTCATAGTATCTTTATATATTATCAACAAGACTAAACAAAAATGATCTCAATAAATTGCAATAAATAAGAGATTTAGTTACTTGGCGTTAGAACTTAGAACCATTAATAGATATTCCAGGCGCTTTAAGAATAGTAATTAATTCTATAATTATATCAAATGTATTCATCCAATCCTTCAAGCAGCGTTTGATCCAAGGAGATAAACAGTCCAAAATGAGACACAAGAAAAATTCATCTTTTTTCAAAGAATTAAACTTGGCCTGTACAGGGATCGAACCTGTGACCTTGGCATTATTAGCACCACGCTCTAACCAAGTGAGCTAACAGGCCAATTTGCACATCTTCTGGAGGACCAGCACAGGAAGCAGTGCTAATGATAGTTCAACCGGGAGATTTGGAAAGCTTAATTTCAGCTGTTTAATATGAATTAACTTTCATATTATCAACATGAAGAAACTAATATAACTTCAAAAAAATTGCAATACAAAAGAGATTTCCATACTTAGTGTTTGAATTTTGAACCAGTAACGTTTTTTCCACTTGGTTTAGCAATAAATAAATATTCATCACCTATATTCAATTGATTCATCTAATCATTCTATCAGCTTCTGCGCAAAGGAAATATGGATGTAAACATGATACAGAAGAAAATACATCTATTTTCAACATTAAAGGAGCTTCAAATATTGGCTAGGAGACTGATTGAAATTATGTCCTTTGCGTTTTTAACTTCATGCTCTAACAGACTAAACTAATAGGCTCACTAAATATATAGAATACTTTTGAAGAATTAGCAGATGATGAAATGCTACTGATTCCATCCAATCCTTCAAGCAGCGTGTGATTCAAGAAGATTAACAGTCCAAAATGAGACACAAGAAAAATTCATCTTTGTTCAAACAATTGAACTTGGCCTGTACAGGGATCGAACCTGTGACCTTGGCGTTATTAGCACCATGCTCTAACCATCTGAGCTAACAGGTCATTTTGCACCACTACCTGGAGGTCCAGCAAATGAAGAAGGGCAAATGATAGTTAACCCAGGAGATTTGGAAAGCTTAATTTCAGCAGTTTACCATGAAGTTATTGTTATATATTATCAACATGAAGAAACTAATATGACTTAAAAAAAATTACAATACAAAAGAGATTTTCATACTTAGTGTTAGAACTTAGAACCATTAACGTTTTTTCCATGTGGTTAAGCAATAAATAAATATTCATCACCTATATTGAATTGATTCATCTAATCATTTTATCAGCTTCTCCTCAAAGGAAATATAGAGATAAACATGATACAGTAGAAAATACATCTATTTTCAACATTAAAGGAGCATCAAGTATTGGCTTGGAGACTGATTGAAAGTATGTCCTTGTCGTTTTTAACTTCATGCTCTAACAGACTAAACTAATAGAGTCACTAAATATATAGCATACTATTGAAGATGAAGCAGATGATGAAGTCCTACTGATTGTTAATCCGGGATAGTTGGAAAGCTTATATTCAGCTATTTACATTCATAGTATCTTTATATATTATCAACAAGACTAAACAAAAATGATCTCAATAAATTGCTATAAATTAGAGATTTAGTTACTTGGCGTTAGAACTTAGAACCATTAATAGATATTCCAGGCGCTTTAAGAATAGTAATTAATTCTATAATTATATCAAATGTATTCATCCAGTCCTTCAAGCAGCGTTTGATCCAAGGAGATAAACAGTCCAAAATGAGACACAAGAAAAATTCATCTTTTTTCAAAGAATTAAACTTGGCCTGTACAGGGATCGAACCTGTGACCTTGGCGTTATTAGCACCACGCTCTAACCAACTGAGCTAAAAGGCCAATTTGCACATCTTCTGGAGGACTAGCACAGGAAGCAGTGCTAATGATAGTTCAACCGGGAGATTTGGAAAGCTTAATTTCAGCTGTTTAATATGAATTAACTTTCATATTATCAACATGAAGAAACTAATATGACTTCAAAAAAATTGCAATACAAAAGGGATTTCCATACTTAGTGTTAGAATTTTGAACCACTAACGTTTTTTCCACGTGGTTTAGCAATAAATAAATATTCATCACCTATATTCAATTGATTCATCTAATCATTCTATCAGCTTCTGCGCAAAGGAAATATGGAGGTAAACATGATACAGAAGAAAATACATCTATTTTCAACATTAAAGGAGCATCAAGTATTGGCTTGGAGACTGATTGAAATTATGTCCTTTGCGTTTTTAACGTCATGCTCTAACAGACTAAACTAATAGGCTCACTAAATATATAGAATACTTTTGAAGAATTAGCAGATGATGAAATGCTACTGATTCCATCCAATCCTTCAAGCAGCGTGTGATTGAAGAAGATTAACAGTCCAAAATGAGACACAAGAAAAATTCATCTTTGTTCAAACAATTGAACTTGGCCTGTACAGGGATCGAACCTGTGACCTTGGCGTTATTAGCACCACGCTCTAACCATCTGAGCTAACAGGCCATTTTGCACAACTACCTTGATGTCCAGCAAATGAAGAAGGGCAAATAATAGTTAACCCAGGAGATTTGGAAAACTTAATTTCAGCAGTTTACCATGAAGTTATTGTTATATATTATCAACATGAAGAAACTAATATGACTTAAAAAAAATACAATACAAAAGAGATTTTCATACTTAGTGTTAGAACTTAGAACCATTAACGTTTTTTTCATGTGGTTAAGCAATAAATAAATATTCATCACCTATATTGAATTGATTCATCTAATCATTTTATCAGCTTCTCCTCAAAGGAAATATAGAGATAAACATGATACAGTAGAAAATACATCTATTTTCAACATTAAAGGAGCATCAAGTATTGGTTTGGAGACTGATTGAAAGTATGTCCTTGTCGTTTTTAACTTCATGCTCTAACAGACTAAACTAATAGAGTCACTAAATATATAGCATACTATTGAAGATGAAGCAGATGATGAAGTCCTACTGATTGTTAATCCGGGATAGTTGGAAAGCTTATACTCAGCTGTTTACATTCATAGTATCTTTATATATTATCAACAAGACTAAACAAAAATGATATCAATAAATTGCTATAAATAAGAGATTTAGTTACTTGGCGTTAGAACTTAGAATCATTAATAGATATTCCAGGCGCTTTAAGAATAGTAATTAATTCTATAAATATATCAAATGTATTCATCCAATCCTTCAAGCAGCGTTTGATCCAAGGAGATAAACAGTCCAAAATGAGACACAAGAAATATTCATCTTTTTTCAAAGAATTAAACTTGGCCTGTACAGGGATCGAACCTGTGACCTTGGCGTTATTAGCACCACGCTCTAACCAACTGAGCTAACAGGCCAATTTGCACATCTTCTGGAGGACCAGCACAGGAAGCAGTGCTAATGATAGTTCAACCGGGAGATTTGGAAAGCTTAATTTCAGCTGTTTAATATGAATTAACTTTCATATTATCAACATGAAGAAACTAATATGACTTCAAAAAAATTGCAATACAAAAGAGATTTCCATACTTAGTGTTAGAATTTTGAACCAGTAACGTTTTTTCCACGTGGTTTAGCAATAAATAAATATTCATCACCTATATTCAATTGATTCATCTAATCATTCTATCAGCTTCTGCGCAAAGGAAATATAGAGGTAAACATGATACAGAGAAAATACATCTATTTTCAACATTAAAGGAGAATCAAGTATTGGCTTGGAGACTGATTGAAATTATGTCCTTTGCGTTTTTAACTTCATGCTCTAACAGACTAAACTAATAGGCTCACTAAATATATAGAATACTTTTGAAGAATTAGCAGATGATGAAATGCTACTGATTCCATCCAATCCTTCAAGCAGCGTGTGATTCAAGGAGATAAACAGTCCAAAATGAGACACTAGAAAAATTAATCTTTTTTCAAACAATTAAACGTGGCCTGTACAGGGATCGAACCTGTGACCTTGGCGTTATTAGCACCACGCTCTAACCATCTGAGCTAAAAGGCCAATTTGCAAATCTTCTGGAGGACCAGCACACGAAGCAGTGCTAATGATAGTTCAACCGGGAGATTTGGAAAGCTTAATTTCAGCTGTTTAATATGAATTAACTTTCATATTATCAACATGAAGAAACTAATATGACTTCAAAAAAATTGCAATACAAAAGAGATTTCCACACTTAGTGTTAGAATTTTGATCCACTAACGTTTTTTCCACGTGGTTTAGCAATAAATAAATATTCATCACCTATATTCAATTGATTCATCTAATCATTCTATCAGCTTCTGCGCAAAGGAAATATAGAGGTAAACATGATACAGAGAAAATACATCTATTTTCAACATTAAAGGAGAATCAAGCATTGGCTTGGAGACTGATTGAAATTATGTCCTTTGCGTTTTTAACTTCATGCTCTAACAGACTAAACTAATAGGCTCACTAAATATATAGAATACTTTTGAAGAATTAGCAGATGATGAAATGCTACTGATTCCATCCAATCCTTCAAGCAGCGTGTGATTCAAGGAGATAAACAGTCCAAAATGAGACACTAGAAAAATTAATCTTTTTTCAAACAATTAAACTTGGCCTGTACAGGGATCGAACCTGTGACCTTGGCGTTATTAGCACCACGCTCTAACCAACTGAGCTAAAAGGCCAATTTGCACATCTTCTGGAGGACCAGCACACGAAGCAGTGCTAATGATAGTTCAACCGGGAGATTTGGAAAGCTTAATTTCAGCTGTTTAATATGAATTAACTTTCATATTATCAACATGAAGAAACTAATATGACTTCAAAAAAATTGCAATACAAAAGAGATTTCCACACTTAGTGTTAGAATTTTGAACCACTAACGTTTTTTCTACGTGGTTTAGCAATAAATAAATATTCATCACCTATATTCAATTGATTCATCTAATCATTCTATCAGCTTCTGCGCAAAGGAAATATAGAGGTAAACATGATACAGAGAAAATACATCTATTTTCAACATTAAAGGAGAATCAAGTATTGGCTTGGAGACTGATTGAAATTATGTCCTTTGCGTTTTTAACTTCATGCTCTAACAGACTAAACTAATAGGCTCACTAAATATATAGAATACTTTTGAAGAATTAGCAGATGATGAAATGCTACTGATTCCATCCAATCCTTCAAGCAGCGTGTGATTCAAGAAGATTAACAGTCCAAAATGAGACACAAGAAAAATTCATCTTTGTTCAAACAATTGAACTTGGCCTATACAGGGATCGAACCTGTGACCTTGGCGTTATTAGCACCATGCTCTAACCATCTGAGCTAACAGGTCATTTTGCACCACTACCTGGAGGTCCAGCAAATGAAGAAGGGCAAATGATAGTTAACCCAGGAGATTTGGAAAGCTTAATTTCAGCAGTTTACCATGAAGTTATTGTTATATATTATCAACATGAAGAAACTAATATGACTTAAAAAAAATTACAATACAAAAGAGATTTTCATACTTAGTGTTAGAACTTAGAACCATTAACGTTTTTTCCATGTGGTTAAGAAATAAATAAATATTCATCACCTATATTGAATTGATTCATCTAATCATTTTATCAGCTTCTCCTCAAAGGAAATATAGAGATAAACATGATACAGTAGAAAATACATCTATTTTCAACATTAAAGGAGCATCAAGTATTGGCTTGGAGACTGATTGAAAGTATGTCCTTGTCATTTTTAACTTCATGCTCTAACAGACTAAACTAATAGAGTCACTAAATATATAGCATACTATTGAAGATGAAGCAGATGATGAAGTACTACTGATTGTTAATCCGGGATAGTTGGAAAGCTTATATTCAGCTATTTACATTCATAGTATCTTTATATATTATCAACAAGACTAAACAAAAATGATCTCAATAAATTGCTATAAATAAGAGATTTAGTTACTTGGCGTTAGAACTTAGAACCATTAATAGATATTCCAGGCGCTTTAAGAATAGTAATTAATTCTATAATTATATCAAATGTATTCATCCAGTCCTTCAAGCAGCGTTTGATCCAAGGAGATAAACAGTCCAAAATGAGACACAAGAAAAATTAATCTTTTTCAAAGAATTAAATTTGGCCTGTACAGGGATCGAATCTGTGACCTTGGCGTTATTAGCACCACGCTCTAACCAACTGAGCTAAAAGGCCAATTTGCACATCTTCTGGAGGACCAGCACAGGAAGCAGTGCTAATGATAGTTCAACCGGAAGATTTGGAAAGCTTAATTTCAGCTGTTTAATATGAATTAACTTTCATATTATCAACATGAAGAAACTAATATGACTTCAAAAAAATTGCAATACAAAAGGGATTTCCATACTTAGTGTTAGAATTTTGAACCACTAACGTTTTTTCCACGTGGTTTAGCAATAAATAAATATTCATCACCTATATTCAATTGATTCATCTAATCATTCTATCAGCTTCTGCGCAAAGGAAATATGGAGGTAAACATGATACAGAAGAAAATACATCTATTTTCAACATTAAAGGAGCATCAAGTATTGGCTTGGAGACTGATTGAAATTATGTCCTTTGCGTTTTTAACTTCATGCTCTAACAGACTAAACTAATAGGCTCACTAAATATATAGAATACTTTTGAAGAATTAGCAGATGATGAAATGCTACTGATTCCATCCAATCCTTCAAGCAGCGTGTGATTCAAGAAGATTAACAGTCCAAAATGAGACACAAGAAGAATTCATCTTTGTTCAAACAATTGAACTTGGCCTGTACAGGGATCGAACCTGTGACCTTGGCGTTATTAGCACCACGCTCAAACCATCTGAGCTAACAGGCCATTTTGCACAACTACCTGGATGTCCAGCAAATGAAGAAGGGCAAATAATAGTTAACCCAGGAGATTTGGAAAACTTAATTTCAGCAGTTTACCATGAAGTTATTGTTATATATTATCAACATGAAGAAACTAATATGACTTAAAAAAAATTACAATACAAAAGAGATTTTCATACTTAGTGTTAGAACTTAGAACCATTAACGTTTTTTCCATGTGGTTAAGAAATAAATAAATATTCATCACCTATATTGAATTGATTCATCTAATCATTTTATCAGCTTCTCCTCAAAGGAAATATAGAGATAAACATGATACAGTAGAAAATACATCTATTTTCAACATTAAAGGAGCATCAAGTATTGGCTTGGAGACTGATTGAAAGTATGTCCTTGGCGTTTTTAACTTCATGCTCTAACAGACTAAACTAATAGAGTCACTAAATATATAGCATACTACTGAAGATGAAGCAGATGATGAAGTACTACTGATTGTTAATCCGGGATAGTTGGAAAGCTTATATTCAGCTATTTACATTCATAGTATCTTTATATATTATCAACAAGACTAAACAAAAATGATCTCAATAAATTGCTATAAATAAGAGATTTAGTTACTTGGCGTTAGAACTTAGAACCATTAATAGATATTCCAGGCGCTTTAAGAATAGTAATTAATTCTATAATTATATCAAATGTATTCATCCAGTCCTTCAAGCAGCGTTTGATCCAAGGAGATAAACAGTCCAAAATGAGACACAAGAAAAATTAATCTTTTTCAAAGAATTAAATTTGGCCTGTACAGGGATCGAATCTGTGACCTTGGCGTTATTAGCACCACGCTCTAACCAACTGAGCTAAAAGGCCAATTTGCACATCTTCTGGAGGACCAGCACAGGAAGCAGTGCTAATGATAGTTCAACCGGAAGATTTGGAAAGCTTAATTTCAGCTGTTTAATATGAATTAACTTTCATATTATCAACATGAAGAAACTAATATGACTTCAAAAAAATTGCAATACAAAAGGGATTTCCATACTTAGTGTTAGAATTTTGAACCACTAACGTTTTTTCCACGTGGTTTAGCAATAAATAAATATTCATCACCTATATTCAATTGATTCATCTAATCATTCTATCAGCTTCTGCGCAAAGGAAATATGGAGGTAAACATGATACAGAAGAAAATACATCTATTTTCAACATTAAAGGAGCATCAAGTATTGGCTTGGAGACTGATTGAAATTATGTCCTTTGCGTTTTTAACTTCATGCTCTAACAGACTAAACTAATAGGCTCACTAAATATATAGAATACTTTTGAAGAATTAGCAGATGATGAAATGCTACTGATTCCATCCAATCCTTCAAGCAGCGTGTGATTCAAGAAGATTAACAGTCCAAAATGAGACACAAGAAGAATTCATCTTTGTTCAAACAATTGAACTTGGCCTGTACAGGGATCGAACCTGTGACCTTGGCGTTATTAGCACCACGCTCAAACCATCTGAGCTAACAGGCCATTTTGCACAACTACCTGGATGTCCAGCAAATGAAGAAGGGCAAATAATAGTTAACCCAGGAGATTTGGAAAACTTAATTTCAGCAGTTTACCATGAAGTTATTGTTATATATTATCAACATGAAGAAACTAATATGACTTAAAAAAAATTACAATACAAAAGAGATTTTCATACTTAGTGTTAGAACTTAGAACCATTAACGTTTTTTCCATGTGGTTAAGAAATAAATAAATATTCATCACCTATATTGAATTGATTCATCTAATCATTTTATCAGCTTCTCCTCAAAGGAAATATAGAGATAAACATGATACAGTAGAAAATACATCTATTTTCAACATTAAAGGAGCATCAAGTATTGGCTTGGAGACTGATTGAAAGTATGTCCTTGGCGTTTTTAACTTCATGCTCTAACAGACTAAACTAATAGAGTCACTAAATATATAGCATACTACTGAAGATGAAGCAGATGATGAAGTCCTACTGATTGTTAATCCGGGATAGTTGGAAAGCTTATATTCAGCTGTTTACATTCATAGTATCTTTATATATTATCAACAAGACTAAACAAAAATGATCTCAATAAATTGCAATAAATAAGAGATTTAGTTACTTGGCGTTAGAACTTAGAACCATTAATAGATATTCCAGGCGCTTTAAGAATAGTAATTAATTCTATAATTATATCAAATGTATTCATCCAATCCTTCAAGCAGCGTTTGATCCAAGGAGATAAACAGTCCAAAATGAGACACAAGAAAAATTCATCTTTTTTCAAAGAATTAAACTTGGCCTGTACAGGGATCGAACCTGTGACCTTGGCATTATTAGCACCACGCTCTAACCAAGTGAGCTAACAGGCCAATTTGCACATCTTCTGGAGGACCAGCACAGGAAGCAGTGCTAATGATAGTTCAACCGGGAGATTTGGAAAGCTTAATTTCAGCTGTTTAATATGAATTAACTTTCATATTATCAACATGAAGAAACTAATATAACTTCAAAAAAATTGCAATACAAAAGAGATTTCCATACTTAGTGTTTGAATTTTGAACCAGTAACGTTTTTTCCACGTGGTTTAGCAATAAATAAATATTCATCACCTATATTCAATTGATTCATCTAATCATTCTATCAGCTTCTGCGCAAAGGAAATATGGATGTAAACATGATACAGAAGAAAATACATCTATTTTCAACATTAAAGGAGCTTCAAATATTGGCTAGGAGACTGATTGAAATTATGTCCTTTGCGTTTTTAACTTCATGCTCTAACAGACTAAACTAATAGGCTCACTAAATATATAGAATACTTTTGAAGAATTAGCAGATGATGAAATGCTACTGATTCCATCCAATCCTTCAAGCAGCGTGTGATTCAAGAAGATTAACAGTCCAAAATGAGACACAAGAAAAATTCATCTTTGTTCAAACAATTGAACTTGGCCTGTACAGGGATCGAACCTGTGACCTTGGCGTTATTAGCACCATGCTCTAACCATCTGAGCTAACAGGTCATTTTGCACCACTACCTGGAGGTCCAGCAAATGAAGAAGGGCAAATGATAGTTAACCCAGGAGATTTGGAAAGCTTAATTTCAGCAGTTTACCATGAAGTTATTGTTATATATTATCAACATTAAGAAACTAATATGACTTAAAAAAAATTACAATACAAAAGAGATTTTCATACTTAGTGTTAGAACTTAGAACAATTAACGTTTTTTCCATGTGGTTAAGCAATAAATAAATATTCATCACCTATATTGAATTGATTCATCTAATCATTTTATCAGCTTCTCCACAAAGGAAATATAGAGATAAACATGATACAGTAGAAAATACATCTATTTTCAACATTAAAGGAGCATCAAGTATTGGCTTGGAGACTGATTGAAAGTATGTCCTTGTCGTTTTTAACTTCATGCTCTAACAGACTAAACTAATAGAGTCACTAAATATATAGCATACTACTGAAGATGAAGCAGATGATGAAGTCCTACTGATTGTTAATCCGGGATAGTTGGAAAGCTTATATTCAGCTGTTTACATTCATAGTATCTTTATATATTATCAACAAGACTAAACAAAAATGATCTCAATAAATTGCAATAAATAAGAGATTTAGTTACTTGGCGTTAGAACTTAGAACCATTAATAGATATTCCAGGCGCTTTAAGAATAGTAATTAATTCTATAATTATATCAAATGTATTCATCCAATCCTTCAAGCAGCGTTTGATCCAAGGAGATAAACAGTCCAAAATGAGACACAAGAAAAATTCATCTTTTTTCAAAGAATTAAACTTGGCCTGTACAGGGATCGAACCTGTGACCTTGGCATTATTAGCACCACGCTCTAACCAAGTGAGCTAACAGGCCAATTTGCACATCTTCTGGAGGACCAGCACAGGAAGCAGTGCTAATGATAGTTCAACCGGGAGATTTGGAAAGCTTAATTTCAGCTGTTTAATATGAATTAACTTTCATATTATCAACATGAAGAAACTAATATAACTTCAAAAAAATTGCAATACAAAAGAGATTTCCATACTTAGTGTTTGAATTTTGAACCAGTAACGTTTTTTCCACGTGGTTTAGCAATAAATAAATATTCATCACCTATATTCAATTGATTCATCTAATCATTCTATCAGCTTCTGCGCAAAGGAAATATGGATGTAAACATGATACAGAAGAAAATACATCTATTTTCAACATTAAAGGAGCTTCAAATATTGGCTAGGAGACTGATTGAAATTATGTCCTTTGCGTTTTTAACTTCATGCTCTAACAGACTAAACTAATAGGCTCACTAAATATATAGAATACTTTTGAAGAATTAGCAGATGATGAAATGCTACTGATTCCATCCAATCCTTCAAGCAGCGTGTGATTCAAGAAGATTAACAGTCCAAAATGAGACACAAGAAAAATTCATCTTTGTTCAAACAATTGAACTTTGCCTGTACAGGGATCGAACCTGTGACCTTGGCGTTATTAGCACCATGCTCTAACCATCTGAGCTAACAGGTCATTTTGCACCACTACCTGGAGGTCCAGCAAATGAAGAAGGGCAAATGATAGTTAACCCAGGAGATTTGGAAAGCTTAATTTCAGCAGTTTACCATGAAGTTATTGTTATATATTATCAACATGAAGAAACTAATATGACTTAAAAAAAATTACAATACAAAAGAGATTTTCATACTTAGTGTTAGAACTTAGAACCATTAACGTTTTTTCCATGTGGTTAAGCAATAAATAAATATTCATCACCTATATTGAATTGATTCATCTAATCATTTTATCAGCTTCTCCTCAAAGGAAATATAGAGATAAACATGATACAGTAGAAAATACATCTATTTTCAACATTAAAGGAGCATCAAGTATTGGCTTGGAGACTGATTGAAAGTGTGTCCTTGTCGTTTTTAACTTCATGCTCTAACAGACTAAACTAATAGAGTCACTAAATATATAGCATACTATTGAAGATGAAGCAGATGATGAAGTCCTACTGATTGTTAATCCGGGATAGTTGGAAAGCTTATATTCAGCTATTTACATTCATAGTATCTTTATATATTATCAACAAGACTAAACAAAAATGATCTCAATAAATTGCTATAAATAAGAGATTTAGTTACTTGGCGTTAGAACTTAGAACCATTAATAGATATTCCAGGCGCTTTAAGAATAGTAATTAATTCTATAATTATATCAAATGTATTCATCCAGTCCTTCAAGCAGCGTTTGATCCAAGGAGATAAACAGTCCAAAATGAGACACAAGAAAAAATAATCTTTTTCAAAGAATTAAACTTGGCCTGTTCAGGGATCGAACCTGTGACCTTGGCGTTATTAGCACCACGCTCTAACCAACTGAGCTAAAAGGCCAATTTGCACATCTTCTGGAGGACTAGCACAGGAAGCAGTGCTAATGATAGTTCAACCGGGAGATTTGGAAAGCTTAATTTCAGCTGTTTAATATGAATTAACTTTCATATTATCAACATGAAGAAACTAATATGACTTCAAAAAAATTGCAATACAAAAGGGATTTCCATACTTAGTGTTAGAATTTTGAACCACTAACGTTTTTTCCACGTGGTTTAGCAATAAATAAATATTCATCACCTATATTCAATTGATTCATCTAATCATTCTATCAGCTTCTGCGCAAAGGAAATATGGAGGTAAACATGATACAGAAGAAAATACATCTATTTTCAACATTAAAGGAGCATCAAGTATTGGCTTGGAGACTGATTGAAATTATGTCCTTTGCGTTTTTAACGTCATGCTCTAACAGACTAAACTAATAGGCTCACTAAATATATAGAATACTTTTGAAGAATTAGCAGATGATGAAATGCTACTGATTCCATCCAATCCTTCAAGCAGCGTGTGATTGAAGAAGATTAACAGTCCAAAATGAGACACAAGAAAAATTCATCTTTGTTCAAACAATTGAACTTGGCCTGTACAGGGATCGAACCTGTGACCTTGGCGTTATTAGCACCACGCTCTAACCATCTGAGCTAACAGGCCATTTTGCACAACTACCTTGATGTCCAGCAAATGAAGAAGGGCAAATAATAGTTAACCCAGGAGATTTGGAAAACTTAATTTCAGCAGTTTACCATGAAGTTATTGTTATATATTATCAACATGAAGAAACTAATATGACTTAAAAAAAATACAATACAAAAGAGATTTTCATACTTAGTGTTAGAACTTAGAACCATTAACGTTTTTTTCATGTGGTTAAGCAATAAATAAATATTCATCACCTATATTGAATTGATTCATCTAATCATTTTATCAGCTTCTCCTCAAAGGAAATATAGAGATAAACATGATACAGTAGAAAATACATCTATTTTCAACATTAAAGGAGCATCAAGTATTGGCTTGGAGACTGATTGAAAGTATGTCCTTGTCGTTTTTAACTTCATGCTCTAACAGACTAAACTAATAGAGTCACTAAATATATAGCATACTACTGAAGATGAAGCAGATGATGAAGTCCTACTGATTGTTAATCCGGGATAGTTGGAAAGCTTATATTCAGCTGTTTACATTCATAGTATCTTTATATATTATCAACAAGACTAAACAAAAATGATCTCAATAAATTGCAATAAATAAGAGATTTAGTTACTTGGCGTTAGAACTTAGAACCATTAATAGATATTCCAGGCGCTTTAAGAATAGTAATTAATTCTATAATTATATCAAATGTATTCATCCAATCCTTCAAGCAGCGTTTGATCCAAGGAGATAAACAGTCCAAAATGAGACACAAGAAAAATTCATCTTTTTTCAAAGAATTAAACTTGGCCTGTACAGGGATCGAACCTGTGACCTTGGCATTATTAGCACCACGCTCTAACCAAGTGAGCTAACAGGCCAATTTGCACATCTTCTGGAGGACCAGCACAGGAAGCAGTGCTAATGATAGTTCAACCGGGAGATTTGGAAAGCTTAATTTCAGCTGTTTAATATGAATTAACTTTCATATTATCAACATGAAGAAACTAATATAACTTCAAAAAAATTGCAATACAAAAGAGATTTCCATACTTAGTGTTTGAATTTTGAACCAGTAACGTTTTTTCCACGTGGTTTAGCAATAAATAAATATTCATCACCTATATTCAATTGATTCATCTAATCATTCTATCAGCTTCTGCGCAAAGGAAATATGGATGTAAACATGATACAGAAGAAAATACATCTATTTTCAACATTAAAGGAGCTTCAAATATTGGCTAGGAGACTGATTGAAATTATGTCCTTTGCGTTTTTAACTTCATGCTCTAACAGACTAAACTAATAGGCTCACTAAATATATAGAATACTTTTGAAGAATTAGCAGATGATGAAATGCTACTGATTCCATCCAATCCTTCAAGCAGCGTGTGATTCAAGAAGATTAACAGTCCAAAATGAGACACAAGAAAAATTCATCTTTGTTCAAACAATTGAACTTTGCCTGTACAGGGATCGAACCTGTGACCTTGGCGTTATTAGCACCATGCTCTAACCATCTGAGCTAACAGGTCATTTTGCACCACTACCTGGAGGTCCAGCAAATGAAGAAGGGCAAATGATAGTTAACCCAGGAGATTTGGAAAGCTTAATTTCAGCAGTTTACCATGAAGTTATTGTTATATATTATCAACATGAAGAAACTAATATGACTTAAAAAAAATTACAATACAAAAGAGATTTTCATACTTAGTGTTAGAACTTAGAACCATTAACGTTTTTTCCATGTGGTTAAGCAATAAATAAATATTCATCACCTATATTGAATTGATTCATCTAATCATTTTATCAGCTTCTCCTCAAAGGAAATATAGAGATAAACATGATACAGTAGAAAATACATCTATTTTCAACATTAAAGGAGCATCAAGTATTGGCTTGGAGACTGATTGAAAGTGTGTCCTTGTCGTTTTTAACTTCATGCTCTAACAGACTAAACTAATAGAGTCACTAAATATATAGCATACTATTGAAGATGAAGCAGATGATGAAGTCCTACTGATTGTTAATCCGGGATAGTTGGAAAGCTTATATTCAGCTATTTACATTCATAGTATCTTTATATATTATCAACAAGACTAAACAAAAATGATCTCAATAAATTGCTATAAATAAGAGATTTAGTTACTTGGCGTTAGAACTTAGAACCATTAATAGATATTCCAGGCGCTTTAAGAATAGTAATTAATTCTATAATTATATCAAATGTATTCATCCAGTCCTTCAAGCAGCGTTTGATCCAAGGAGATAAACAGTCCAAAATGAGACACAAGAAAAATTAATCTTTTTCAAAGAATTAAACTTGGCCTGTTCAGGGATCGAACCTGTGACCTTGGCGTTATTAGCACCACGCTCTAACCAACTGAGCTAAAAGGCCAATTTGCACATCTTCTGGAGGACTAGCACAGGAAGCAGTGCTAATGATAGTTCAACCGGGAGATTTGGAAAGCTTAATTTCAGCTGTTTAATATGAATTAACTTTCATATTATCAACATGAAGAAACTAATATGACTTCAAAAAAATTGCAATACAAAAGGGATTTCCATACTTAGTGTTAGAATTTTGAACCACTAACGTTTTTTCCACGTGGTTTAGCAATAAATAAATATTCATCACCTATATTCAATTGATTCATCTAATCATTCTATCAGCTTCTGCGCAAAGGAAATATGGAGGTAAACATGATACAGAAGAAAATACATCTATTTTCAACATTAAAGGAGCATCAAGTATTGGCTTGGAGACTGATTGAAATTATGTCCTTTGCGTTTTTAACGTCATGCTCTAACAGACTAAACTAATAGGCTCACTAAATATATAGAATACTTTTGAAGAATTAGCAGATGATGAAATGCTACTGATTCCATCCAATCCTTCAAGCAGCGTGTGATTGAAGAAGATTAACAGTCCAAAATGAGACACAAGAAAAATTCATCTTTGTTCAAACAATTGAACTTGGCCTGTACAGGGATCGAACCTGTGACCTTGGCGTTATTAGCACCACGCTCTAACCATCTGAGCTAACAGGCCATTTTGCACAACTACCTTGATGTCCAGCAAATGAAGAAGGGCAAATAATAGTTAACCCAGGAGATTTGGAAAACTTAATTTCAGCAGTTTACCATGAAGTTATTGTTATATATTATCAACATGAAGAAACTAATATGACTTAAAAAAAATACAATACAAAAGAGATTTTCATACTTAGTGTTAGAACTTAGAACCATTAACGTTTTTTTCATGTGGTTAAGCAATAAATAAATATTCATCACCTATATTGAATTGATTCATCTAATCATTTTATCAGCTTCTCCTCAAAGGAAATATAGAGATAAACATGATACAGTAGAAAATACATCTATTTTCAACATTAAAGGAGCATCAAGTATTGGTTTGGAGACTGATTGAAAGTATGTCCTTGTCGTTTTTAACTTCATGCTCTAACAGACTAAACTAATAGAGTCACTAAATATATAGCATACTATTGAAGATGAAGCAGATGATGAAGTCCTACTGATTGTTAATCCGGGATAGTTGGAAAGCTTATACTCAGCTGTTTACATTCATAGTATCTTTATATATTATCAACAAGACTAAACAAAAATGATATCAATAAATTGCTATAAATAAGAGATTTAGTTACTTGGCGTTAGAACTTAGAATCATTAATAGATATTCCAGGCGCTTTAAGAATAGTAATTAATTCTATAAATATATCAAATGTATTCATCCAATCCTTCAAGCAGCGTTTGATCCAAGGAGATAAACAGTCCAAAATGAGACACAAGAAATATTCATCTTTTTTCAAAGAATTAAACTTGGCCTGTACAGGGATCGAACCTGTGACCTTGGCGTTATTAGCACCACGCTCTAACCAACTGAGCTAACAGGCCAATTTGCACATCTTCTGGAGGACCAGCACAGGAAGCAGTGCTAATGATAGTTCAACCGGGAGATTTGGAAAGCTTAATTTCAGCTGTTTAATATGAATTAACTTTCATATTATCAACATGAAGAAACTAATATGACTTCAAAAAAATTGCAATACAAAAGAGATTTCCATACTTAGTGTTAGAATTTTGAACCAGTAACGTTTTTTCCACGTGGTTTAGCAATAAATAAATATTCATCACCTATATTCAATTGATTCATCTAATCATTCTATCAGCTTCTGCGCAAAGGAAATATAGAGGTAAACATGATACAGAGAAAATACATCTATTTTCAACATTAAAGGAGAATCAAGTATTGGCTTGGAGACTGATTGAAAGTATGTCCTTGTCATTTTTAACTTCATGCTCTAACAGACTAAACTAATAGAGTCACTAAATATATAGCATACTATTGAAGATGAAGCAGATGATGAAGTACTACTGATTGTTAATCCGGGATAGTTGGAAAGCTTATATTCAGCTATTTACATTCATAGTATCTTTATATATTATCAACAAGACTAAACAAAAATGATCTCAATAAATTGCTATAAATAAGAGATTTAGTTACTTGGCGTTAGAACTTAGAACCATTAATAGATATTCCAGGCGCTTTAAGAATAGTAATTAATTCTATAATTATATCAAATGTATTCATCCAGTCCTTCAAGCAGCGTTTGATCCAAGGAGATAAACAGTCCAAAATGAGACACAAGAAAAATTAATCTTTTTCAAAGAATTAAATTTGGCCTGTACAGGGATCGAATCTGTGACCTTGGCGTTATTAGCACCACGCTCTAACCAACTGAGCTAAAAGGCCAATTTGCACATCTTCTGGAGGACCAGCACAGGAAGCAGTGCTAATGATAGTTCAACCGGAAGATTTGGAAAGCTTAATTTCAGCTGTTTAATATGAATTAACTTTCATATTATCAACATGAAGAAACTAATATGACTTCAAAAAAATTGCAATACAAAAGGGATTTCCATACTTAGTGTTAGTATTTTGAACCACTAACGTTTTTTCCACGTGGTTTAGCAATAAATAAATATTCATCACCTATATTCAATTGATTCATCTAATCATTCTATCAGCTTCTGCGCAAAGGAAATATGGAGGTAAACATGATACAGAAGAAAATACATCTATTTTCAACATTAAAGGAGCATCAAGTATTGGCTTGGAGACTGATTGAAATTATGTCCTTTGCGTTTTTAACTTCATGCTCTAACAGACTAAACTAATAGGCTCACTAAATATATAGAATACTTTTGAAGAATTAGCAGATGATGAAATGCTACTGATTCCATCCAATCCTTCAAGCAGCGTGTGATTCAAGAAGATTAACAGTCCAAAATGAGACACAAGAAGAATTCATCTTTGTTCAAACAATTGAACTTGGCCTGTACAGGGATCGAACCTGTGACCTTGGCGTTATTAGCACCACGCTCAAACCATCTGAGCTAACAGGCCATTTTGCACAACTACCTGGATGTCCAGCAAATGAAGAAGGGCAAATAATAGTTAACCCAGGAGATTTGGAAAACTTAATTTCAGCAGTTTACCATGAAGTTATTGTTATATATTATCAACATGAAGAAACTAATATGACTTAAAAAAAATTACAATACAAAAGAGATTTTCATACTTAGTGTTAGAACTTAGAACCATTAACGTTTTTTCCATGTGGTTAAGAAATAAATAAATATTCATCACCTATATTGAATTGATTCATCTAATCATTTTATCAGCTTCTCCTCAAAGGAAATATAGAGATAAACATGATACAGTAGAAAATACATCTATTTTCAACATTAAAGGAGCATCAAGTATTGGCTTGGAGACTGATTGAAAGTATGTCCTTGGCGTTTTTAACTTCATGCTCTAACAGACTAAACTAATAGAGTCACTAAATATATAGCATACTACTGAAGATGAAGCAGATGATGAAGTCCTACTGATTGTTAATCCGGGATAGTTGGAAAGCTTATATTCAGCTGTTTACATTCATAGTATCTTTATATATTATCAACAAGACTAAACAAAAATGATCTCAATAAATTGCAATAAATAAGAGATTTAGTTACTTGGCGTTAGAACTTAGAACCATTAATAGATATTCCAGGCGCTTTAAGAATAGTAATTAATTCTATAATTATATCAAATGTATTCATCCAATCCTTCAAGCAGCGTTTGATCCAAGGAGATAAACAGTCCAAAATGAGACACAAGAAAAATTCATCTTTTTTCAAAGAATTAAACATGGCCTGTACAGGGATCGAACCTGTGACCTTGGCATTATTAGCACCACGCTCTAACCAAGTGAGCTAACAGGCCAATTTGCACATCTTCTGGAGGACCAGCACAGGAAGCAGTGCTAATGATAGTTCAACCGGGAGATTTGGAAAGCTTAATTTCAGCTGTTTAATATGAATTAACTTTCATATTATCAACATGAAGAAACTAATATAACTTCAAAAAAATTGCAATACAAAAGAGATTTCCATACTTAGTGTTTGAATTTTGAACCAGTAACGTTTTTTCCACGTGGTTTAGCAATAAATAAATATTCATCACCTATATTCAATTGATTCATCTAATCATTCTATCAGCTTCTGCGCAAAGGAAATATGGATGTAAACATGATACAGAAGAAAATACATCTATTTTCAACATTAAAGGAGCTTCAAATATTGGCTAGGAGACTGATTGAAATTATGTCCTTTGCGTTTTTAACTTCATGCTCTAACAGACTAAACTAATAGGCTCACTAAATATATAGAATACTTTTGAAGAATTAGCAGATGATGAAATGCTACTGATTCCATCCAATCCTTCAAGCAGCGTGTGATTCAAGAAGATTAACAGTCCAAAATGAGACACAAGAAAAATTCATCTTTGTTCAAACAATTGAACTTGGCCTGTACAGGGATCGAACCTGTGACCTTGGCGTTATTAGCACCATGCTCTAACCATCTGAGCTAACAGGTCATTTTGCACCACTACCTGGAGGTCCAGCAAATGAAGAAGGGCAAATGATAGTTAACCCAGGAGATTTGGAAAGCTTAATTTCAGCAGTTTACCATGAAGTTATTGTTATATATTATCAACATTAAGAAACTAATATGACTTAAAAAAAATTACAATACAAAAGAGATTTTCATACTTAGTGTTAGAACTTAGAACAATTAACGTTTTTTCCATGTGGTTAAGCAATAAATAAATATTCATCACCTATATTGAATTGATTCATCTAATCATTTTATCAGCTTCTCCTCAAAGGAAATATAGAGATAAACATGATACAGTAGAAAATACATCTATTTTCAACATTAAAGGAGCATCAAGTATTGGCTTGGAGACTGATTGAAAGTATGTCCTTGTCGTTTTTAACTTCATGCTCTAACAGACTAAACTAATAGAGTCACTAAATATATAGCATACTACTGAAGATGAAGCAGATGATGAAGTCCTACTGATTGTTAATCCGGGATAGTTGGAAAGCTTATATTCAGCTGTTTACATTCATAGTATCTTTATATATTATCAACAAGACTAAACAAAAATGATCTCAATAAATTGCAATAAATAAGAGATTTAGTTACTTGGCGTTAGAACTTAGAACCATTAATAGATATTCCAGGCGCTTTAAGAATAGTAATTAATTCTATAATTATATCAAATGTATTCATCCAATCCTTCAAGCAGCGTTTGATCCAAGGAGATAAACAGTCCAAAATGAGACACAAGAAAAATTCATCTTTTTTCAAAGAATTAAACTTGGCCTGTACAGGGATCGAACCTGTGACCTTGGCATTATTAGCACCACGCTCTAACCAAGTGAGCTAACAGGCCAATTTGCACATCTTCTGGAGGACCAGCACAGGAAGCAGTGCTAATGATAGTTCAACCGGGAGATTTGGAAAGCTTAATTTCAGCTGTTTAATATGAATTAACTTTCATATTATCAACATGAAGAAACTAATATAACTTCAAAAAAATTGCAATACAAAAGAGATTTCCATACTTAGTGTTTGAATTTTGAACCAGTAACGTTTTTTCCACGTGGTTTAGCAATAAATAAATATTCATCACCTATATTCAATTGATTCATCTAATCATTCTATCAGCTTCTGCGCAAAGGAAATATGGATGTAAACATGATACAGAAGAAAATACATCTATTTTCAACATTAAAGGAGCTTCAAATATTGGCTAGGAGACTGATTGAAATTATGTCCTTTGCGTTTTTAACTTCATGCTCTAACAGACTAAACTAATAGGCTCACTAAATATATAGAATACTTTTGAAGAATTAGCAGATGATGAAATGCTACTGATTCCATCCAATCCTTCAAGCAGCGTGTGATTCAAGAAGATTAACAGTCCAAAATGAGACACAAGAAAAATTCATCTTTGTTCAAACAATTGAACTTCGCCTGTACAGGGATCGAACCTGTGACCTTGGCGTTATTAGCACCATGCTCTAACCATCTGAGCTAACAGGTCATTTTGCACCACTACCTGGAGGTCCAGCAAATGAAGAAGGGCAAATGATAGTTAACCCAGGAGATTTGGAAAGCTTAATTTCAGCAGTTTACCATGAAGTTATTGTTATATATTATCAACATGAAGAAACTAATATGACTTAAAAAAAATTACAATACAAAAGAGATTTTCATACTTAGTGTTAGAACTTAGAACCATTAACGTTTTTTCCATGTGGTTAAGCAATAAATAAATATTCATCACCTATATTGAATTGATTCATCTAATCATTTTATCAGCTTCTCCTCAAAGGAAATATAGAGATAAACATGATACAGTAGAAAATACATCTATTTTCAACATTAAAGGAGCATCAAGTATTGGCTTGGAGACTGATTGAAAGTGTGTCCTTGTCGTTTTTAACTTCATGCTCTAACAGACTAAACTAATAGAGTCACTAAATATATAGCATACTATTGAAGATGAAGCAGATGATGAAGTCCTACTGATTGTTAATCCGGGATAGTTGGAAAGCTTATATTCAGCTATTTACATTCATAGTATCTTTATATATTATCAACAAGACTAAACAAAAATGATCTCAATAAATTGCTATAAATAAGAGATTTAGTTACTTGGCGTTAGAACTTAGAACCATTAATAGATATTCCAGGCGCTTTAAGAATAGTAATTAATTCTATAATTATATCAAATGTATTCATCCAGTCCTTCAAGCAGCGTTTGATCCAAGGAGATAAACAGTCCAAAATGAGACACAAGAAAAATTAATCTTTTTCAAAGAATTAAACTTGGCCTGTTCAGGGATCGAACCTGTGACCTTGGCGTTATTAGCACCACGCTCTAACCAACTGAGCTAAAAGGCCAATTTGCACATCTTCTGGAGGACTAGCACAGGAAGCAGTGCTAATGATAGTTCAACCGGGAGATTTGGAAAGCTTAATTTCAGCTGTTTAATATGAATTAACTTTCATATTATCAACATGAAGAAACTAATATGACTTCAAAAAAATTGCAATACAAAAGGGATTTCCATACTTAGTGTTAGAATTTTGAACCACTAACGTTTTTTCCACGTGGTTTAGCAATAAATAAATATTCATCACCTATATTCAATTGATTCATCTAATCATTCTATCAGCTTCTGCGCAAAGGAAATATGGAGGTAAACATGATACAGAAGAAAATACATCTATTTTCAACATTAAAGGAGCATCAAGTATTGGCTTGGAGACTGATTGAAATTATGTCCTTTGCGTTTTTAACGTCATGCTCTAACAGACTAAACTAATAGGCTCACTAAATATATAGAATACTTTTGAAGAATTAGCAGATGATGAAATGCTACTGATTCCATCCAATCCTTCAAGCAGCGTGTGATTGAAGAAGATTAACAGTCCAAAATGAGACACAAGAAAAATTCATCTTTGTTCAAACAATTGAACTTGGCCTGTACAGGGATCGAACCTGTGACCTTGGCGTTATTAGCACCACGCTCTAACCATCTGAGCTAACAGGCCATTTTGCACAACTACCTTGATGTCCAGCAAATGAAGAAGGGCAAATAATAGTTAACCCAGGAGATTTGGAAAACTTAATTTCAGCAGTTTACCATGAAGTTATTGTTATATATTATCAACATGAAGAAACTAATATGACTTAAAAAAAATACAATACAAAAGAGATTTTCATACTTAGTGTTAGAACTTAGAACCATTAACGTTTTTTTCATGTGGTTAAGCAATAAATAAATATTCATCACCTATATTGAATTGATTCATCTAATCATTTTATCAGCTTCTCCTCAAAGGAAATATAGAGATAAACATGATACAGTAGAAAATACATCTATTTTCAACATTAAAGGAGCATCAAGTATTGGTTTGGAGACTGATTGAAAGTATGTCCTTGTCGTTTTTAACTTCATGCTCTAACAGACTAAACTAATAGAGTCACTAAATATATAGCATACTATTAAAGATGAAGCAGATGATGAAGTCCTACTGATTGTTAATCCGGGATAGTTGGAAAGCTTATACTCAGCTGTTTACATTCATAGTATCTTTATATATTATCAACAAGACTAAACAAAAATGATATCAATAAATTGCTATAAATAAGAGATTTAGTTACTTGGCGTTAGAACTTAGAATCATTAATAGATATTCCAGGCGCTTTAAGAATAGTAATTAATTCTATAAATATATCAAATGTATTCATCCAATCCTTCAAGCAGCGTTTGATCCAAGGAGATAAACAGTCCAAAATGAGACACAAGAAATATTCATCTTTTTTCAAAGAATTAAACTTGGCCTGTACAGGGATCGAACCTGTGACCTTGGCGTTATTAGCACCACGCTCTAACCAACTGAGCTAACAGGCCAATTTGCACATCTTCTGGAGGACCAGCACAGGAAGCAGTGCTAATGATAGTTCAACCGGGAGATTTGGAAAGCTTAATTTCAGCTGTTTAATATGAATTAACTTTCATATTATCAACATGAAGAAACTAATATGACTTCAAAAAAATTGCAATACAAAAGAGATTTCCATACTTAGTGTTAGAATTTTGAACCAGTAACGTTTTTCCACGTGGTTTAGCAATAAATAAATATTCATCACCTATATTCAATTGATTCATCTAATCATTCTATCAGCTTCTGCGCAAAGGAAATATAGAGGTAAACATGATACAGAGAAAATACATCTATTTTCAACATTAAAGGAGAATCAAGTATTGGCTTGGAGACTGATTGAAATTATGTCCTTTGCGTTTTTAACTTCATGCTCTAACAGACTAAACTAATAGGCTCACTAAATATATAGAATACTTTTGAAGAATTAGCAGATGATGAAATGCTACTGATTCCATCCAATCCTTCAAGCAGCGTGTGATTCAAGGAGATAAACAGTCCAAAATGAGACACTAGAAAAATTAATCTTTTTTCAAACAATTAAACGTGGCCTGTACAGGGATCGAACCTGTGACCTTGGCGTTATTAGCACCACGCTCTAACCATCTGAGCTAAAAGGCCAATTTGCACATCTTCTGGAGGACCAGCACACGAAGCAGTGCTAATGATAGTTCAACCGGGAGATTTGGAAAGCTTAATTTCAGCTGTTTAATATGAATTAACTTTCATATTATCAACATGAAGAAACTAATATGACTTCAAAAAAATTGCAATACAAAAGAGATTTCCACACTTAGTGTTAGAATTTTGAACCACTAACGTTTTTTCCACGTGGTTTAGCAATAAATAAATATTCATCACCTATATTCAATTGATTCATCTAATCATTCTATCAGCTTCTGCGCAAAGGAAATATAGAGGTAAACATGATACAGAGAAAATACATCTATTTTCAACATTAAAGGAGAATCAAGCATTGGCTTGGAGACTGATTGAAATTATGTCCTTTGCGTTTTTAACTTCATGCTCTAACAGACTAAACTAATAGGCTCACTAAATATATAGAATACTTTTGAAGAATTAGCAGATGATGAAATGCTACTGATTCCATCCAATCCTTCAAGCAGCGTGTGATTCAAGGAGATAAACAGTCCAAAATGAGACACTAGAAAAATTAATCTTTTTTCAAACAATTAAACTTGGCCTGTACAGGGATCGAACCTGTGACCTTGGCGTTATTAGCACCACGCTCTAACCAACTGAGCTAAAAGGCCAATTTGCACATCTTCTGGAGGACCAGCACACGAAGCAGTGCTAATGATAGTTCAACCGGGAGATTTGGAAAGCTTAATTTCAGCTGTTTAATATGAATTAACTTTCATATTATCAACATGAAGAAACTAATATGACTTCAAAAAAATTGCAATACAAAAGAGATTTCCACACTTAGTGTTAGAATTTTGAACCACTAACGTTTTTTTCTACGTGGTTTAGCAATAAATAAATATTCATCACCTATATTCAATTGATTCATCTAATCATTCTATCAGCTTCTGCGCAAAGGAAATATAGAGGTAAACATGATACAGAGAAAATACATCTATTTTCAACATTAAAGGAGAATCAAGTATTGGCTTGGAGACTGATTGAAATTATGTCCTTTGCGTTTTTAACTTCATGCTCTAACAGACTAAACTAATAGGCTCACTAAATATATAGAATACTTTTGAAGAATTAGCAGATGATGAAATGCTACTGATTCCATCCAATCCTTCAAGCAGCGTGTGATTCAAGAAGATTAACAGTCCAAAATGAGACACAAGAAAAATTCATCTTTGTTCAAACAATTGAACTTGGCCTATACAGGGATCGAACCTGTGACCTTGGCGTTATTAGCACCATGCTCTAACCATCTGAGCTAACAGGTCATTTTGCACCACTACCTGGAGGTCCAGCAAATGAAGAAGGGCAAATGATAGTTAACCCAGGAGATTTGGAAAGCTTAATTTCAGCAGTTTACCATGAAGTTATTGTTATATATTATCAACATGAAGAAACTAATATGACTTTAAAAAAATTACAATACAAAAGAGATTTTCATACTTAGTGTTAGAACTTAGAACCATTAACTTTTTTTCCATGTGGTTAAGAAATAAATAAATATTCATCACCTATATTGAATTGATTCATCTAATCATTTTATCAGCTTCTCCTCAAAGGAAATATAGAGATAAACATGATACAGTAGAAAATACATCTATTTTCAACATTAAAGGAGCATCAAGTATTGGCTTGGAGACTGATTGAAAGTATGTCCTTGTCATTTTTAACTTCATGCTCTAACAGACTAAACTAATAGAGTCACTAAATATATAGCATACTATTGAAGATGAAGCAGATGATGAAGTACTACTGATTGTTAATCCGGGATAGTTGGAAAGCTTATATTCAGCTATTTACATTCATAGTATCTTTATATATTATCAACAAGACTAAACAAAAATGATCTCAATAAATTGCTATAAATAAGAGATTTAGTTACTTGGCGTTAGAACTTAGAACCATTAATAGATATTCCAGGCGCTTTAAGAATAGTAATTAATTCTATAATTATATCAAATGTATTCATCCAGTCCTTCAAGCAGCGTTTGATCCAAGGAGATAAACAGTCCAAAATGAGACACAAGAAAAATTTATCTTTTTCAAAGAATTAAATTTGGCCTGTACAGGGATCGAATCTGTGACCTTGGCGTTATTAGCACCACGCTCTAACCAACTGAGCTAAAAGGCCAATTTGCACATCTTCTGGAGGACCAGCACAGGAAGCAGTGCTAATGATAGTTCAACCGGAAGATTTGGAAAGCTTAATTTCAGCTGTTTAATATGAATTAACTTTCATATTATCAACATGAAGAAACTAATATGACTTCAAAAAAATTGCAATACAAAAGGGATTTCCATACTTAGTGTTAGAATTTTGAACCACTAACGTTTTTTCCACGTGGTTTAGCAATAAATAAATATTCATCACCTATATTCAATTGATTCATCTAATCATTCTATCAGCTTCTGCGCAAAGGAAATATGGAGGTAAACATGATACAGAAGAAAATACATCTATTTTCAACATTAAAGGAGCATCAAGTATTGGCTTGGAGACTGATTGAAATTATGTCCTTTGCGTTTTTAACTTCATGCTCTAACAGACTAAACTAATAGGCTCACTAAATATATAGAATACTTTTGAAGAATTAGCAGATGATGAAATGCTACTGATTCCATCCAATCCTTCAAGCAGCGTGTGATTCAAGAAGATTAACAGTCCAAAATGAGACACAAGAAAAATTCATCTTTGTTCAAACAATTGAACTTGGCCTGTACAGGGATCGAACCTGTGACCTTGGCGTTATTAGCACCACGCTCAAACCATCTGAGCTAACAGGCCATTTTGCACAACTACCTGGATGTCCAGCAAATGAAGAAGGGCAAATAATAGTTAACCCAGGAGATTTGGAAAACTTAATTTCAGCAGTTTACCATGAAGTTATTGTTATATATTATCAACATGAAGAAACTAATATGACTTAAAAAAATACAATACAAAAGAGATTTTCATACTTAGTGTTAGAACTTAGAACCATTAACGTTTTTTTCATGTGGTTAAGCAATAAATAAATATTCATCACCTATATTGAATTGATTCATCTAATCATTTTATCAGCTTCTCCTCAAAGGAAATATAGAGATAAACATGATACAGTAGAAAATACATCTATTTTCAACATTAAAGGAGCATCAAGTATTGGTTTGGAGACTGATTGAAAGTATGTCCTTGTCGTTTTTAACTTCATGCTCTAACAGACTAAACTAATAGAGTCACTAAATATATAGCATACTATTGAAGATGAAGCAGATGATGAAGTCCTACTGATTGTTAATCCGGGATAGTTGGAAAGCTTATATTCAGCTGTTTACATTCATAGTATCTTTATATATTATCAACAAGACTAAACAAAAATGATATCAATAAATTGCTATAAATAAGAGATTTAGTTACTTGGCGTTAGAACTTAGAATCATTAATAGATATTCCAGGCGCTTTAAGAATAGTAATTAATTCTATAATTATATGAAATGTATTCATCCAGTCCTTCAAGCAGCGTTTGATCCAAGGAGATAAACAGTCCAAAATGAGACACAAGAAAAATTAATCTTTTTTCAAAGAATTAAACTTGGCCTGTACAGGGATCGAACCTGTGACCTTGGCGTTTTTAGCACCACGCTCTAACCAACTGAGCTAAAAGGCCAATTTGCACATCGTCTGGAGGACCAGCACACCAAGCAGTGCTAATGATAGTTCAACCGGGAGATTTGGAAAGCTTAATTTCAGCTGTTTAATATGAATTAACTTTCATATTATCAACATGAAGAAACTAATATGACTTCAAAAAAATTGCAATACAAAAGAGATTTCCATACTTAGTGTTAGAATTTTGAACCAGTAACGTTTTTTCCACGTGGTTTAGCAATAAATAAATATTCATTACCTATATTCAATTGATTCATCTAATCATTCTATCAGCTTCTGCGCAAAGGAAATATGGATGTAAACATGATACAGAAGAAAATACATCTATTTTCAACATTAAAGGAGCTTCAAATATTGGCTAGGAGACTGATTGAAATTATGTCCTTTGCGTTTTTAACTTCATGCTCTAACAGACTAAACTAATAGGCTCACTAAATATATAGAATACTTTTGAAGAATTAGCAGATGATGAAATGCTACTGATTCCATCCAATCCTTCAAGCAGCGTGTGATTCAAGAAGATTAACAGTCCAAAATGAGACACAAGAAAAAATCATCTTTGTTCAAACAATTGAACTTGGCCTGTACAGGGATCAAACCTGTGACCTTGGCGTTATTAGCACCACACTCTAACCATCTGAGCTAACAGGACATTTTGCACAACTACCTGGAGGTCCAGCAAATGAAGAAGGGCAAATGATAGTTAACCCAGGAGATTTGGAAAACTTAATTTCAGCAGTTTACCATGAAGTTATTGTTATATATTATCAACATGAAGAAACTAATATGACTTAAAAAAAAATACAATACAAAAGAGATTTTCATACTTAGTGTTAGAACTTAGAACCATTAACGTTTTTTTCATGTGGTTAAGCAATAAATAAATATTCATCACCTATATTGAATTGATTCATCTAATCATTTTATCAGCTTCTCCTCAAAGGAAATATAGAGATAAACATGATACAGTAGAAAATACATCTATTTTCAACATTAAAGGAGCATCAAGTATTGGCTTGGAGACTGATTGAAAGTATGTCCTTGGCGTTTTTAACTTCATGCTCTAACAGACTAAACTAATAGAGTCACTAAATATATAGCATACTATTGAAGATGAAGCAGATGATGAAGTCCTACTGATTGTTAATCCGGGATAGTTGGAAAGCTTATATTCAGCTGTTTACATTCATAGTATCTTTATATATTATCAACAAGACTAAAGAAAAATGATCTCAATAAATTGCAATAAATAAAAGATTTAGTTACTTGGCGTTAGAACTTAGTACAATTAATAGATATTCCAGGCGCTTTAAGAATAGTAATTAATTCTATAAATATATCAAATGTATTCATCCAATCCTTCAAGCAGCGTTTGATCCAAGGAGATAAACAGTCCAAAATGAGACACAAGAAATATTCATCTTTTTTCAAAGAATTAAACTTGGCCTGTACAGGGATCGAACCTGTGACCTTGGCAATATTAGCACCACGCTCTAACCAACTGAGCTAACAGGCCAATTTGCACATCTTCTGGAGGACCAGCACAGGAAGCAGTGCTAATGATAGTTCAACCGGGAGATTTGGAAAGCTTAATTTCAGCTGTTTAATATGAATTAACTTTCATATTATCAACATGAAGAAACTAATATGACTTCAAAAAAATTGCAATACAAAAGAGATTTCCATACTTAGTGTTAGAATTTTGAACCACTAACGTTTTTTCCAGGTGGTTTAGCAATAAATAAATATTCATCACCTATATTGAATTGATTCATCTAATCATTTTATCAGCTTCTCCTCAAAGGAAATATAGAGATAAACATGATACAGTAGAAAATACATCTATTTTCAACATTAAAGGAGCATCAAGTATTGGCTTGGAGACTGATTGAAAGTATGTCCTCGGCGTTTTTAACTTCATGCTCTAACAGACTAAACTAATAGAGTCACTAAATATATAGCATACTATTGAAGATGAAGCAGATGATGAAGTCCTACTGATTGTTAATCCGGGATAGTTGGAAAGCTTATATTCAGCTGTTTACATTCATAGTATCTTTATATATTATCAACAAGACTAAACAAAAATGATCTCAATAAATTGCAATAAATAAAAGATTTAGTTACTTGGCGTTAGAACTTAGTACAATTAATAGATATTCCAGGCGCTTTAAGAATAGTAATTAATTCTATAAATATATCAAATGTATTCATCCAATCCTTCAAGCAGCGTTTGATCCAAGGAGATAAACAGTCCAAAATGAGACACAAGAAATATTCATCTTTTTTCAAAGAATTAAACTTGGCCTGTACAGGGATCGAACCTGTGACCTTGGCGTTATTAGCACCACGCTCTAACCAACTGAGCTAACAGGCCAATTTGCACATCTTCTGGAGGACCAGCACAGGAAGCAGTGCTAATGATAGTTCAACCGGGAGATTTGGAAAGCTTAATTTCAGCTGTTTAATATGAATTAACTTTCATATTATCAACATGAAGAAACTAATATGACTTCAAAAAAATTGCAATACAAAAGAGATTTCCATACTTAGTGTTAGAATTTTGAACCAGTAACGTTTTTTCCACGTGGTTTAGCAATAAATAAATATTCATCACCTATATTCAATTGATTCATCTAATCATTCTATCAGCTTCTGCGCAAAGGAAATATAGAGGTAAACATGATACAGAGAAAATACATCTATTTTCAACATTAAAGGAGAATCAAGTATTGGCTTGGAGACTGATTGAAATTATGTCCTTTGCGTTTTTAACTTCATGCTCTAACAGACTAAACTAATAGGCTCACTAAATATATAGAATACTTTTGAAGAATTAGCAGATGATGAAATGCTACTGATTCCATCCAATCCTTCAAGCAGCGTGTGATTCAAGGAGATAAACAGTCCAAAATGAGACACTAGAAAAATTAATCTTTTTTCAAACAATTAAACTTGGCCTGTACAGGGATCGAACCTGTGACCTTGGCGTTATTAGCACCACGCTCTAACCATCTGAGCTAAAAGGCCAATTTGCACATCTTCTGGAGGACCAGCACACGAAGCAGTGCTAATGATAGTTCAACCGGGAGATTTGGAAAGCTTAATTTCAGCTGTTTAATATGAATTAACTTTCATATTATCAACATGAAGAAACTAATATGACTTCAAAAAAATTGCAATACAAAAGAGATTTCCACACTTAGTGTTAGAATTTTGAACCACTAACGTTTTTTCCACGTGGTTTAGCAATAAATAAATATTCATCACCTATATTCAATTGATTCATCTAATCATTCTATCAGCTTCTGCGCAAAGGAAATATAGAGGTAAACATGATACAGAGAAAATACATCTATTTTCAACATTAAAGGAGAATCAAGTATTGGCTTGGAGACTGATTGAAATTATGTCCTTTGCGTTTTTAACTTCATGCTCTAACAGACTAAACTAATAGGCTCACTAAATATATAGAATACTTTTGAAGAATTAGCAGATGATGAAATGCTACTGATTCCATCCAATCCTTCAAGCAGCGTGTGATTCAAGGAGAGAAACAGTCCAAAATGAGACACTAGAAAAATTAATCTTTTTTCAAACAATTAAACTTGGCCTGTACAGGGATCGAACCTGTGACCTTGGCGTTATTAGCACCACGCTCTAACCAACTGAGCTAAAAGGCCAATTTGCACATCTTCTGGAGGACCAGCACACGAAGCAGTGCTAATGATAGTTCAACCGGGAGATTTGGAAAGCTTAATTTCAGCTGTTTAATATGAATTAACTTTCATATTATCAACATGAAGAAACTAATATGACTTCAAAAAAATTGCAATACAAAAGAGATTTCCACACTTAGTGTTAGAATTTTGAACCACTAACGTTTTTTCCACGTGGTTTAGCAATAAATAAATATTCATCACCTATATTCAATTGATTCATCTAATCATTCTATCAGCTTCTGCGCAAAGGAAATATAGAGGTAAACATGATACAGAGAAAATACATCTATTTTCAACATTAAAGGAGAATCAAGTATTGGCTTGGAGACTGATTGAAATTATGTCCTTTGCGTTTTTAACTTCATGCTCTAACAGACTAAACTAATAGGCTCACTAAATATATAGAATACTTTTGAAGAATTAGCAGATGATGAAATGCTACTGATTCCATCCAATCCTTCAAGCAGCGTGTGATTCAAGGAGATAAACAGTCCAAAATGAGACACTAGAAAAATTAATCTTTTTTCAAACAATTAAACTTGGCCTGTACAGGGATCGAACCTGTGACCTTGGCGTTATTAGCACCACGCTCTAACCATCTGAGCTAACAGGCCATTTTGCACAACTACCTGGATGTCCAGCAAATGAAGAAGGGCAAATAATAGTTAACCCAGGAGATTTGGAAAACTTAATTTCAGCCGTTTACCATGAAGTTATTGTTATATATTATCCACATGAAGAAACTAATATGACTTAAAAAAAATACAATACAAAAGAGATTTTCATACTTAGTGTTAGAACTTAGAACCATTAACGTTTTTTCCATGTGGTTAAGCAATAAATAAATATTCATCACCTATATTGAATTGATTCATCTAATCATTTTATCAGCTTCTCCTCAAAGGAAATATAGAGATAAACATGATACAGTAGAAAATACATCTATTTTCAACATTAAAGGAGCATCAAGTATTGGCTTGGAGACTGATTGAAAGTATGTCCTTGTCGTTTTTAACTTCATGCTCTAACAGACTAAACTAATAGAGTCACTAAATATATAGCATACTACTGAAGATGAAGCAGATGATGAAGTCCTACTGATTGTTAATCCGGGATAGTTGGAAAGCTTATATTCAGCTGTTTACATTCATAGTATCTTTATATATTATCAACAAGACTAAACAAAAATGATCTCAATAAATTGCAATAAATAAGAGATTTAGTTACTTGGCGTTAGAACTTAGAACCATTAATAGATATTCCAGGCGCTTTAAGAATAGTAATTAATTCTATAATTATATCAAATGTATTCATCCAATCCTTCAAGCAGCTTTTGATCCAAGGAGATAAACAGTCCAAAATGAGACACAAGAAAAATTAATCTTTTTCAAAGAATTAAACTTGGCCTGTACAGGGATCGAATCTGTGACCTTGGCGTTATTAGCACCACGCTCTAACCAACTGAGCTAAAAGGCCGATTTGCACATCTTCTGGAGGACCAGCACAGGAAGCAGTGCTAATGATAGTTCAACCGGGAGATTTGGAAAGCTTAATTTCAGCTGTTTAATATGAATTAACTTTCATATTATCAACATGAAGAAACTAATATGACTTCAAAAAAATTGCAATACAAAAGGGATTTCCATACTTAGTGTTAGAATTTTGAACCACTAACGTTTTTTCCACGTGGTTTAGCAATAAATAAATATTCATCACCTATATTCAATTGATTCATCTAATCATTCTATCAGCTTCTGCGCAAAGGAAATATGGAGGTAAACATGATACAGAAGAAAATACATCTATTTTCAACATTAAAGGAGCATCAAGTATTGGCTTGGAGACTGATTGAAATTATGTCCTTTGCGTTTTTAACTTCATGCTCTAACAGACTAAACTAATAGGCTCACTAAATATATAGAATACTTTTGAAGAATTAGAAGATGATGAAATGCTACTGATTCCATCCAATCCTTCAAGCAGCGTGTGATTCAAGAAGATTAACAGTCCAAAATGAGACACAAGAAAAATTCATCTTTGTTCAAACAATAGAACTTGGCCTGTACAGGGATCGAACCTGTGACCTTGGCGTTATTAGCACCACGCTCTAACCTTCTGAGCTAACAGGCCATTATGCACAACTACCTGGATGTCCAGCAAATGAAGAAGGGCAAATAATAGTTAACCCAGGAGATTTGGAAAACTTAATTTCAGCCGTTTACCATGAAGTTATTGTTATATATTATCCACATGAAGAAACTAATATGACTTAAAAAAAATACAATACAAAAGAGATTTTCATACTTAGTGTTAGAACTTAGAACCATTAACGTTTTTTCCATGTGGTTAAGCAATAAATAAATATTCATCACCTATATTGAATTGATTCATCTAATCATTTTATCAGCTTCTCCTCAAAGGAAATATAGAGATAAACATGATACAGTAGAAAATACATCTATTTTCAACATTAAAGGAGCATCAAGTATTGGCTTGGAGACTGATTGAAAGTATGTCCTTGTCGTTTTTAACTTCATGCTCTAACAGACTAAACTAATAGAGTCACTAAATATATAGCATACTATTGAAGATGAAGCAGATGATGAAGTCCTACTGATTGTTAATCCGGGATAGTTGGAAAGCTTATATTCAGATATTTACATTCATAGTATCTTTATATATTATCAACAAGACTAAACAAAAATGATCTCAATAAATTGCTATAAATAAGAGATTTAGTTACTTGGCGTTAGAACTTAGAACCATTAATAGATGTTCCAGGCGCTTTAAGAATAGTAATTAATTCTATAATTATATCAAATGTATTCATCCAGTCCTTCAAGCAGCGTTTGATCCAAGGAGATAAACAGTCCAAAATGAGACACAAGAAAAATTTATCTTTTTCAAAGAATTAAACTTGGCCTGTACAGGGATCGAATCTGTGACCTTGGCATTATTAGCACCACGCTCTAACCAACTGAGCTAAAAGGCCAATTTGCACATCTTCTGGAGGACCAGCACAGGAAGCAGTGCTAATGATAGTTCAACCGGGAGATTTGGAAAGCTTAATTTCAGCTGTTTAATATGAATTAACTTTCATATTATCAACATGAAGAAACTAATATGACTTCAAAAAAATTGCAATACAAAAGGGATTTCCATACTTAGTGTTAGAATTTTGAACCACTAACGTTTTTTCCACGTGGTTTAGCAATAAATAAATATTCATCACCTATATTCAATTGATTCATCTAATCATTCTATCAGCTTCTGCGCAAAGGAAATATGGAGGTAAACATGATACAGAAGAAAATACATCTATTTTCAACATTAAAGGAGCATCAAGTATTGGCTTGGAGACTGATTGAAATTATGTCCTTTGCGTTTTTAACTTCATGCTCTAACAGACTAAACTAATAGGCTCACTAAATATATAGAATACTTTTGAAGAATTAGAAGATGATGAAATGCTACTGATTCCATCCAATCCTTCAAGCAGCGTGTGATTCAAGAAGATTAACAGTCCAAAATGAGACACAAGAAAAATTCATCTTTGTTCAAACAATAGAACTTGGCCTGTACAGGGATCGAACCTGTGACCTTGGCGTTATTAGCACCACGCTCTAACCATCTGAGCTAACAGGCCATTTTGCACAACTACCTGGATGTCCAGCAAATGAAGAAGGGCAAATAATAGTTAACCCAGGAGATTTGGAAAACTTAATTTCAGCCGTTTACCATGAAGTTATTGTTATATATTATCCACATGAAGAAACTAATATGACTTAAAAAAAATACAATACAAAAGAGATTTTCATACTTAGTGTTAGAACTTAGAACCATTAACGTTTTTTCCATGTGGTTAAGCAATAAATAAATATTCATCACCTATATTGAATTGATTCATCTAATCATTTTATCAGCTTCTCCTCAAAGGAAATATAGAGATAAACATGATACAGTAGAAAATACATCTATTTTCAACATTAAAGGAGCATCAAGTATTGGCTTGGAGACTGATTGAAAGTATGTCCTTGTCGTTTTTAACTTCATGCTCTAACAGACTAAACTAATAGAGTCACTAAATATATAGCATACTATTGAAGATGAAGCAGATGATGAAGTCCTACTGATTGTTAATCCGGGATAGTTGGAAAGCTTATATTCAGATATTTACATTCATAGTATCTTTATATATTATCAACAAGACTAAACAAAAATGATCTCAATAAATTGCTATAAATAAGAGATTTAGTTACTTGGCGTTAGAACTTAGAACCATTAATAGATATTCCAGGCGCTTTAAGAATAGTAATTAATTCTATAATTATATCAAATGTATTCATCCAGTCCTTCAAGCAGCGTTTGATCCAAGGAGATAAACAGTCCAAAATGAGACACAAGAAAAATTAATCTTTTTCAAAGAATTAAACTTGGCCTGTACAGGGATCGAATCTGTGACCTTGGCGTTATTAGCACCACGCTCTAACCAACTGAGCTAAAAGGCCAATTTGCACATCTTCTGGAGGACCAGCACAGGAAGCAGTGCTAATGATAGTTCAACCGGGAGATTTGGAAAGCTTAATTTCAGCTGTTTAATATGAATTAACTTTCATATTATCAACATGAAGAAACTAATATGACTTCAAAAAAATTGCAATACAAAAGGGATTTCCATACTTAGTGTTAGAATTTTGAACCACTAACGTTTTTTCCACGTGGTTTAGCAATAAATAAATATTCATCACCTATATTCAATTGATTCATCTAATCATTCTATCAGCTTCTGCGCAAAGGAAATATGGAGGTAAACATGATACAGAAGAAAATACATCTATTTTCAACATTAAAGGAGCATCAAGTATTGGCTTGGAGACTGATTGAAATTATGTCCTTTGCGTTTTTAACTTCATGCTCTAACAGACTAAACTAATAGGCTCACTAAATATATAGAATACTTTTGAAGAATTAGCAGATGATGAAATGCTACTGATTCCAGCCAATCCTTCAAGCAGCGTGTGATTCAAGAAGATTAACAGTCCAAAATGAGACACAAGAAAAATTCATCTTTGTTCAAACAATTGAACTTGGCCTGTACAGGGAAAGAACCTGTGACCTTGGCGTTATTAGCACCACGCTCTAACCATCTGAGCTAACAGGCCATTTTGCACATCTACCTGGATGTCCAGCAAATGAAGAAGGGCAAATAATAGTTAACCCAGGAGATTTGGAAAACTTAATTTCAGCAGTTTACCATGAAGTTATTGTTATATATTATCAACATGAAGAAACTAATATGACTTAAAAAAAATACAATACAAAAGAGATTTTCATACTTAGTGTTAGAACTTAGAACCATTAACGTTTTTTTCATGTGGTTAAGCAATAAATAAATATTCATCACCTATATTGAATTGATTCATCTAATCATTTTATCAGCTTCTCCTCAAAGGAAATATAGAGATAAACATGATACAGTAGAAAATACATCTATTTTCAACATTAAAGGAGCATCAAGTATTGGCTTGGAGACTGATTGAAAGTATGTCCTTGTCGTTTTTAACTTCATGCTCTAACAGACTAAACTAATAGAGTCACTAAATATATAGCATACTATTGAAGATGAAGCAGATGATGAAGTCCTACTGATTGTTAATCCGGGATAGTTGGAAAGCTTATATTCAGCTATTTACATTCATAGTATCTTTATATATTATCAACAAGACTAAACAAAAATGATCTCAATAAATTGCTATAAATAAGAGATTTAGTTACTTGGCGTTAGAACTTAGAACCATTAATAGATATTCCAGGCGCTTTAAGATTAGTAATTAATTCTATAATTATATCAAATGTATTCATCCAGTCCTTCAAGCAGCGTTTGATCCAAGGAGATAAACAGTCCAAAATGAGACACAAGAAAAATTAATCTTTTTCAAAGAATTAAACTTGGCCTGTACATAGATCGAATCTGTGACCTTGGCGTTATTAGCACCACACTCTAACCAACTGAGCTAAAAGGCCGATTTGCACATCTTCTGGAGGACCAGCACCTGAAGCAGTGCTAATGATAGTTCAACCGGGAGATTTGGAAAGCTTAATTTCAGCTGTTTAATATGAATTAACTTTCATATTATCAACATGAAGAAACTAATATGACTTCAAAAAAATTGCAATACAAAAGGGATTTCCATACTTAGTGTTAGAATTTTGAACCACTAACGTTTTTTCCACGTGGTTTAGCAATAAATAAATATTCATCACCTATATTCAATTGATTCATCTAATCATTCTATCAGCTTCTGCGCAAAGGAAATATGGAGGTAAACATGATACAGAAGAAAATACATCTATTTTCAACATTAAAGGAGCATCAAGTATTGGCTTGGAGACTGATTGAAATTATGTCCTTTGCGTTTTTAACTTCATGCTCTAACAGACTAAACTAATAGGCTCACTAAATATATAGAATACTTTTGAAGAATTAGCAGATGATGAAATGCTACTGATTCCATCCAATCCTTCAAGCAGCGTGTGATTCAAGAAGATTAACAGTCCAAAATGAGACACAAGAAAAATTCATCTTTGTTCAAACAATTGAACTTGGCCTGTACAGGGATCGAACCTGTGACCTTGGCGTTATTAGCACCACGCTCTAACCATCTGAGCTAACAGGCCATTTTGCACAACTACCTGGATGTCCAGCAAATGAAGAAGGGCAAATAATAGTTAACCCAGGAGATTTGGAAAACTTAATTTCAGCAGTTTACCATGAAGTTATTGTTATATATTATCAACATGAAAAAACTAATATGACTTAAAAAAAATACAATACAAAAGAGATTTTCATACTTAGTGTTAGAACTTAGAACCATTAACGTTTTTTTCATGTGGTTAAGCAATAAATAAATATTCATCACCTATATTGAATTGATTCATCTAATCATTTTATCAGCTTCTCCTCAAAGGAAATATAGAGATAAACATGATACAGTAGAAAATACATCTATTTTCAACATTAAAGGAGCATCAAGTATTGGTTTGGAGACTGATTGAAAGTATGTCCTTGTCGTTTTTAACTTCATGCTCTAACAGACTAAACTAATAGAGTCACTAAATATATAGCATACTATTGAAGATGAAGCAGATGATGCAGTCCTACTGATTGTTAATCCGGGATAGTTGGAAAGCTTATATTCAGCTGTTTACATTCATAGTATCTTTATATATTATCAACAAGACTAAACAAAAATGATATCAATAAATTGCTATAAATAAGAGATTTAGTTACTTGGCGTTAGAACTTAGAATCATTAATAGATATTCCAAGCGCTTTAAGAATAGTAATTAATTCTATAATTATATTAAATGTATTCATCCAGTCCTTCAAGCAGCGTTTGATCCAAGGAGATAAACAGTCCAAAATGAGACACAAGAAAAATTAATCTTTTTTCAAAGAATTAAACTTGGCCTGTACAGGGATCGAACCTGTGACCTTGGCGTTATTAGCACCACGCTCTAACCAACTGAGCTAAAAGGCCAATTTGCATATCTTCTGGAGGAGCAGCACACGAAGCAGTGCTAATGATAGTTCAACCGGGAGATTTGGAAAGCTTAATTTCAGCTGTTTAATATGAATTAACTTTCATATTATCAACATGAAGAAACTAATATGACTTCAAAAAAATTGCAATACAAAAGAGATTTCCATACTTAGTGTTAGAATTTTGAACCAGTAACGTTTTTTCCACGTGGTTTAGCAATAAATAAATATTCATCACCTATATTCAATTGATTCATCTAATCATTCTATCAGCTTCTGTGCAAAGGAAATATGGATGTAAACATGATACAGAAGAAAATACATCTATTTTCAACATTAAAGGAGCTTCAAATATTGGCTAGGAGACTGATTGAAATTATGTCCTTTGCGTTTTTAACTTCATGCTCTAACAGACTAAACTAATAGGCTCACTAAATATATAGAATACTTTTGAAGAATTAGCAGATGATGAAATGCTACTGATTCCATCCAATCCTTCAAGCAGCGTGTGATTCAAGAAGATTAACAGTCCAAAATGAGACACAAGAAAAATTCATCTTTGTTCAAACAATTGAACTTGGCCTGTACAGGGATCGAACCTGTGACCTTGGTGTTATTAGCACCACGCTCTAACCATCTGAGCTAACAGGCCATTTTGCACAACTACCTGGAGGTCCAGCAAATGAAGAAGGGCAAATGATAGTTAACCCAGGAGATTTGGAAAACTTAATTTCAGCAGTTTACCATGAAGTTATTGTTATATATTATCAACATGAAGAAACTAATATGACTTAAAAAAAATACAATACAAAAGAGATTTTCATACTTAGTGTTAGAACTTAGAACCATTAACGTTTTTTTATGTGGTTAAGCAATAAATAAATATTCATCACCTATATTGAATTGATTCATCTAATCATTTTATCAGCTTCTCCTCAAAGGAAATATAGAGATAAACATGATACAGTAGAAAATACATCTATTTTCAACATTAAAGGAGCATCAAGTATTGGCTTGGAGACTGATTGAAAGTATGTCCTTGGCGTTTTTAACTTCATGCTCTAACAGACTAAACTAATAGAGTCACTAAATATATAGCATACTATTGAAGATGAAGCAGATGATGAAGTCCTACTGATTGTTAATCCGGGATAGTTGGAAAGCTTATATTCAGCTGTTTACATTCATAGTATCTTTATATATTATCAACAAGACTAAACAAAAATGATCTCAATAAATTGCAATAAATAAAAGATTTAGTTACTTGGCGTTAGAACTTAGAACCATTAATAGATATTCCAGGCGCTTTAAGAATAGTAATTAATTCTATAAATATATCAAACGTATTCATCCAATCCTTCAAGCAGCGTTTGATCCAAGGAGATAAACAGTCCAAAATGAGACACAAGAAATATTCATCTTTTTTCAAAGAATTAAACTTGGCCTGTACAGGGATCGAACCTGTGACCTTGGCGTTATTAGCACCATGCTCTAACCAACTGAGCTAACAGGCCAATTTGCACATCTTCTGGAGGACCAGCACAGGAAGCAGTGCTAATGATAGTTCAACCGGGAGATTTGGAAAGCTTAATTTCAGCTGTTTAACATGAATTAACTTTCATATTATCAACATGAAGAAACTAATATGACTTCAAAAAAATTGCAATACAAAAGAGATTTCCATACTTAGTGTTAGAATTTTGAACCAGTAACGTTTTTTCCACGTGGTTTAGCAATAAATAAATATTCATCACCTATATTCAATTGATTCATCTAATCATTCTATCAGCTTCTGCACAAAGGAAATATGGAGGTAAACATGATACAGAAGAAAATACATCTATTTTCAACATTAAAGGAGCATCAAGTATTGGCTTGGAGACTGATTGAAATTATGTCCTTTGCGTTTTTAACTTCATGCTCTAACAGACTAAACTAATAGGCTCACTAAATATATAGAATACTTTTGAAGAATTTGCAGATGATGAAATGCTACTGATTCCATCCAATCCTTCAAGCAGCGTGTGATTCAAGGAGATAAACAGTCCAAAATGAGACACAAGAAAAATTCATCTTTGTTCAAACAATTAAACTTGGCCTGTACAGGGATCGAACCTGTGACCTTGGCGTTATTAGCACCACGCTCTAACCATCTGAGCTAACAGGCCATTTTGCACAGCTAGCTGGAGGTCCAGCATATGAAGAAGGGCAAATGATAGTTAACCCAGGAGATTTGGAAAGCTTAATTTCAGCAGTTTACCATGAAGTTATTGTTATATATTATCAACATGAAGAAACTAATATGACTTAAAAAAAATTACAATACAAAAGAGATTTACATACTTAGTGTTAGAACTTAGAACCATTAAAAAAAATTCCATGTGGTTAAGCAATAAATAAATATTCATCACCTATATTGAATTGATTCATCTAATCATTTTATCAGCTTCTCCTCAAAGGAAATATAGAGATAAACATGATACAGTAGAAAATACATCTATTTTCAACATTAAAGGAGCATCAAGTATTGGTTTGGAGACTGATTGAAAGTATGTCCTTGTCGATTTTAACTTCATGCTCTAACAGACTAAACTAATAGAGTCACTAAATATATAGCATACTATTGAAGATGAAGCAGATGATGAAGTCCTACTGATTGTTAATCCGGGATAGTTGGAAAGCTTATATTCAGCTGTTTACATTCATAGTATCTTTATATATTATCAACAAGACTAAACAAAAATGATCTCAATAAATTCCTATAAATAAGAGATTTAGTTACTTGGCGTTAGAACTTAGAATCATTAATAGATATTCCAAGCGCTTTAAGAATAGTAATTAATTCTATAATTATATTAAATGTATTCATCCAGTCCTTCAAGCAGCGTTTGATCCAAGGAGATAAACAGTCCAAAATGAGACACAAGAAAAATTAATCTTTTTTCAAAGAATTAAACTTGGCCTGTACAGGGATCGAACCTGTGACCTTGGCGTTATTAGCACCACGCTCTAACCAACTGAGCTAAAAGGCCAATTTGCACATCTTCTGGAGGACCAGCACACGAAGCAGTGCTAATGATAGTTCAACCGGGAGATTTGGAAAGCTTAATTTCAGCTGTTTAATATGAATTAACTTTCATATTATCAACATGAAGAAACTAATATGACTTCAAAAAAATTGCAATACAAAAGAGATTTCCACACTTAGTGTTAGAATTTTGAACCACTAACGTTTTTTCCACGTGGTTTAGCAATAAATAAATATTCATCACCTATATTCAATTGATTCATCTAATCATTCTATCAGCTTCTGCGCAAAGGAAATATAGAGGTAAACATGATACAGAGAAAATACATCTATTTTCAACATTAAAGGAGAATCAAGTATTGGCTTGGAGACTGATTGAAATTATGTCCTTTGCGTTTTTAACTTCATGCTCTAACAGACTAAACTAATAGGCTCACTAAATATATAGAATACTTTTGAAGAATTAGCAGATGATGAAATGCTACTGATTCCATCCAATCCTTCAAGCAGCGTGTGATTCAAGGAGATAAACAGTCCAAAATGAGACACTAGAAAAATTAATCTTTTTTCAAACAATTAAACTTGGCCTGTACAGGGATCGAACCTGTGACCTTGGTGTTATTAGCACCATGCTCTAACCATCTGAGCTAACAGGCCATTTTGCACAACTACCTGGAGGTCCAGCAAATGAAGAAGGGCAAATGATAGTTAACCCAGGAGATTTGGAAAGCTTAATTTCAGCAGTTTACCATGAAGTTATTGTTATATATTATCAACATGAAGAAACTAATATGACTTAAAAAAAATTACAATACAAAAGAGATTTTCATACTTAGTGTAAGAACTTAGAACCATTAATAGATATTCCAGGCGCTTTAAGAATAGTAATTAATTCTATAATTATATCAAATGTATTCATCCAATCCTTCAAGCAGCGTTTGATCCAAGGAGATAAACAGTCCAAAATGAGACACAAGAAAAATTAATCTTTTTTCAAAGAATTAAACTTGGCCTGTACAGGGATCGAACCTGTGACCTTGGCGTTATTAGTACCACGGTCTAACCAACTGAGCTAACAGGCCAATTTGCACATCGTCTGGAGGACCAGCACAGGAAGCAGTGCTAATGATAGTTCAACCGGGAGATTTGGAAAGCTTAATTTCAGCTGTTTAATATGAATTAACTTTCATATTATCAACATGAAGAAACTAATATGACTTCAAAAAAATTGCAATACAAAAGAGATTTCCATACTTAGTGTTAGAATTTTGAACCAGTAACGTTTTTTCCACGTGGTTTAGCAATAAATAAATATTCATCACCTATATTCAATTGATTCATCTAATCATTCTATCAGCTTCTGCGCAAAGGAAATATGGAGGTAAACATGATACAGAAGAAAATACATCTATTTTCAACATTAAAGGAGCTTCAAATATTGGCTTGGAGACTGATTGAAATTATGTCCTTTGCGTTTTTAACTTAATGCTCTAACTGACTAAACTAATAGGCTCACTAAATATATAGAATACTTTTGAAGAATTAGCAGATGATGAAATGCTACTGATTCCATCCAATCCTTCAAGCAGCGTGTGATTCAAGAAGATTAACAGTCCAAAATGAGACACAAGAAAAATTCATATTTGTTCAAACAATTGAACTTGGCCTGTACAGGGATCGAACTAGTGACCGTGGCGTTATTAGCACCACGCTCTAACCATCTGAGCTAACAGGTCATTTTGCACCACTACATGGAGGTCCAGCAAATGAAGAAGGGCAAATGATAGTTAACCCAGGAGATTTGGAAAGCTTAATTTCAGCAGTTTACCATGAAGTTATTGTTATATATTATCAACATGAAGAAACTAATATGACTTAAAAAAAATTACAATACAAAAGAGATTTTCATACTTAGTGTTAGAACTTAGAACCATTAATGTTTTTTCCATGTGGTTAAGCAATAAATAAATATTCATCACCTATATTGAATTGATTCATCTAATCATTTTATCAGCTTCTCCTCAAAGGAAATATAGAGATAAACATGATACAGTAGAAAATACATCTATTTTCAACATTAAAGGAGCATCAAGTATTGGCTTGGAGACTGATTGAAAGTATGTCCTTGTCGTTTTTAACTTCATGCTCTAACAGACTAAACTAATAGAGTCACTAAATATATAGCATACTATTGAAGATGAAGCAGATGATGAAGTCCTACTGATTGTTAATCCGGGATAGTTGGAAAGCTTATATTCAGCTATTTACTTTCATAGTATCTTTATATATTATCAACAAGACTAAACAAAAATGATCTCAATAAATTGCTATAAATAAGAGATTTAGTTACTTGGCGTTAGAACTTAGAACCATTAATAGATATTCCAGGCGCTTTAAGAATAGTAATTAATTCTATAATTATATCAAATGTATTCATCCAGTCCTTCAAGCAGCGTTTGATCCAAGGAGATAAACAGTCCAAAATGAGACACAAGAAAAATTAATCTTTTTCAAAGAATTAAACTTGGCCTGTACAGGGATCGAACCTGTGACCTTGGCGTTATTAGCACCACGCTCTAACCAACTGAGCTAAAAGGCCAATTTACACATCTTCTGGAGGACCAGCACAGGAAGCAGTGCTAATGATAGTTCAACCGGGAGATTTGGAAAGCTTAATTTCAGCTGTTTAATATGAATTAACTTTCATATTATCAACATGAAGAAACTAATATGACTTCCAAAAAATTGCAATACAAAAGAGATTTCCATACTTAGTGTTAGAATTTTGAACCACTAACGTATTTTTCCACGTGGTTTAGCAATAAATAAATATTCATCACCTATATTCAATTGATTCATCTAATCATTCTATCAGCTTCTGCGCAAAGGAAATATAGAGGTAAACATGATACAGAGAAAATACATCTATTTTCAACATTAAAGGAGAATCAAGTATTGGCTTGGAGACTGATTGAAATTATGTCCTTTGCGTTTTTAACTTCATGCTCTAACAGACTAAACTAATAGGCTCACTAAATATATAGAATACTTTTGAAGAATTAGCAGATGATGAAATGCTACTGATTCCATCCAATCCTTCAAGCAGCGTGTGATTCAAGAAGATTAACAGTCCAAAATGAGACTCAAGAAAAATTCATATTTGTTCAAACAATTGAACTTGGCCTGTACAGGGATCGAACTAGTGACCGTGGCGTTATTAGCACCACGCTCTAACCATCTGAGCTAACAGGTCACTTTGCACCACTACATGGAGGTCCAGCAAATGAAGAAGGGCAAATGATAGTTAACCCAGGAGATTTGGAAAGCTTAATTTCAGCAGTTTACCATGAAGTTATTGTTATATATTATCAACATGAAGAAACTAATATGACTTAAAAAAAATTACAATACAAAAGAGATTTTCATACTTAGTGTTAGAACTTAGAACCATTAATGTTTTTTCCATGTGGTTAAGCAATAAATAAATATTCATCACCTATATTGAATTGATTCATCTAATCATTTTATCAGCTTCTCCTCAAAGGAAATATAGAGATAAACATGATACAGTAGAAAATACATCTATTTTCAACATTAAAGGAGCATCAAGTATTGGCTTGGAGACTGATTGAAAGTATGTCCTTGTCGTTTTTAACTTCATGCTCTAACAGACTAAACTAATAGAGTCACTAAATATATAGCATACTATTGAAGATGAAGCAGATGATGAAGTCCTACTGATTGTTAATCCGGGATAGTTGGAAAGCTTATATTCAGCTATTTACATTCATAGTATCTTTATATATTATCAACAAGACTAAACAAAAATGATCTCAATAAATTGCTATAAATAAGAGATTTAGTTACTTGGCGTTAGAACTTAGAACCATTAATAGATATTCCAGGCGCTTTAAGAATAGTAATTAATTCTATAATTATATCAAATGTATTCATCCAGTCCTTCAAGCAGCGTTTGATCCAAGGAGATAAACAGTCCAAAATGAGACACAAGAAAAATTAATCTTTTTCAAAGAATTAAACTTGGCTTGTACAGGGATCGAACCTGTGACCTTGGCGTTATTAGCACCACGCTCTAACCAACTGAGCTAAAAGGCCAATTTACACATCTTCTGGAGGACCAGCACAGGAAGCAGTGCTAATGATAGTTCAACCGGGAGATTTGGAAAGCTTAATTTCAGCTGTTTAATATGAATTAACTTTCATATTATCAACATGAAGAAACTAATATGACTTCAAAAAAATTGCAATACAAAAGAGATTTCCATACTTAGTGTTAGAATTTTGAACCAGTAACGTTTTTTCCACGTGGTTTAGCAATAAATAAATATTCATCACCTATATTCAATTGATTCATCTAATCATTCTATCAGCTTCTGCGCAAAGGAAATATGGATGTAAACATGATACAGAAGAAAATACATCTATTTTCAACATTAAAGGAGCTTGAAATATTGGCTAGGAGACTGATTGAAATTATGTCCTTTGCGTTTTTAACTTCATGCTCTAACAGACTAAACTAATAGGCTCACTAAATATATAGAATAATTTTGAAGAATTAGCAGCTGATGAAATGCTACTGATTCCATCCAATCCTTCAAGCAGCGTGTGATTCAAGAAGATTAACAGTCCAAAATGAGACACAAGAAAAATTCATCTTTGTTCAAACAATTGAACTTGGCCTGTACAGGGATCGAACCTGTGACCTTGGCGTTATTAGCACCACGCTCTAACCATCTGAGCTAACAGGCCATTTTGCACAACTACCTGGAGGTCCAGCAAATGAAGAAGGGCAAATGATAGTTAACCCAGGAGATTTGGAAAACTTAATTTCAGCAGTTTACCATGAAGTTATTGTTATATATTATCAACATGCAGAAACTAATATGACTTAAAAAAAAATACAATACAAAAGAGATTTTCATACTTAGTGTTAGAACTTAGAACCATTAACGTTTTTTTCATGTGGTTAAGCAATAAATAAATATTCATCACCTATATTGAATTGATTCATCTAATCATTTTATCAGCTACTCCTCAAAGGAAATATAGAGATAAACATGATACAGTAGAAAATACATCTATTTTCAACATTAAAGGAGCATCAAGTATTGGCTTGGAGACTGATTGAAAGTATGCCCTTGGCGTTTTTAACTTCATGCTCTAACAGACTAAACTAATAGAGTCACTAAATATATAGCATACTATTGAAGATGAAGCAGATGATGAAGTCCTACTGATTGTTAATCCGGGATAGTTGGAAAGCTTATATTCAGCTGTTTACATTCATAGTATCTTTATATATTATCAACAAGACTAAACAAAAATGATCTCAATAAATTGCAATAAATAAAAGATTTAGTTACTTGGCGTTAGAACTTAGAACCATTAATAGATATTCCAGGCGCTTTAAGAATAGTAATTAATTCTATAAATATATCAAATGTATTCATCCAATCCTTCAAGCAGCGTTTGATCCAAGGAGATAAACAGTCCAAAATGAGACACAAGAAATATTCATCTTTTTTCAAAGAATTAAACTTGGCCCGTACAGGGATCGAACCTGTGACCTTGGTGTTATTAGCACCACGCTCTAACCAACTGAGCTAACAGGCCAATTTGCACATCTTCTGGAGGACCAGCACAGGAAGCAGTGCTAATGATAGTTCAACGGGGAGGTTTGGAAAGCTTAATTTCAGCTGTTTAATATGAATTAACTTTCATATTATCAACATGAAGAAACTAATATGACTTCAAAAAAATTGCAATACAAAAGAGATTTCCATACTTAGTGTTAGAATTTTGAACCAGTAACGTTTTTTCCACGTGGTTTAGCAATAAATAAATATTCATCACCTATATTCAATTGATTCATCTAATCATTCTATCAGCTTCTGCGCAAAGGAAATATGGAGGTAAACATGATACAGAAGAAAATACATCTATTTTCAACATTAAAGGAGCATCAAGTATTGGCTTGGAGACTGATTGAAATTATGTCCTTTGCGTTTTTAACTTCATGCTCTAACAGACTAAACTAATAGGCTCACTAAATATATAGAATACTTTTGAAGAATTTGCAGATGATGAAATGCTACTGATTCCATCCAATCCTTCAAGCAGCGTGTGATTCAAGGAGATAAACAGTCCAAAATGAGACACAAGAAAAATTCATCTTTGTTCAAACAATTAAACTTGGCCTGTACAGGGATCAAACCTGTGACCTTGGCGTTATTAGCACCACGCTCTAACCATCTGAGCTAACAGGCCATTTTGCACAACTACCTGGAGGTCCAGCAAATGAAGAAGGGCAAATGATAGTTAACCCAGGAGATTTGGAAAACTTAATTTCAGCAGTTTACCATGAAGTTATTGTTATATATTATCAACATGAAGAAACTAATATGACTTAAAAAAAATACAATACAAAAGAGATTTTCATACTTAGTGTTAGAACTTAGAACCATTAACGTTTTTTTATGTGGTTAAGCAATAAATAAATATTCATCACCTATATTGAATTGATTCATCTAATCATTTTATCAGCTTCTCCTCAAAGGAAATATAGAGATAAACATGATACAGTAGAAAATACATCTATTTTCAACATTAAAGGAGCATCAAGTATTGGCTTGGAGACTGATTGAAAGTATGTCCTTGGCGTTTTTAACTTCATGCTCTAACAGACTAAACTAATAGAGTCACTAAATATATAGCATACTATTGAAGATGAAGCAGATGATGAAGTCCTACTGATTGTTAATCCGGGATAGTTGGAAAGCTTATATTCAGCTGTTTACATTCATAGTATCTTTATATATTATCAACAAGACTAAACAAAAATGATCTCAATAAATTGCAATAAATAAAAGATTTAGTTACTTGGCGTTAGAACTTAGAACCATTAATAGATATTCCAGGCGCTTTAAGAATAGTAATTAATTCTATAAATATATCAAATGTATTCATCCAATCCTTCAAGCAGCGTTTGATCCAAGGAGATAAACAGTCCAAAATGAGACACAAGAAATATTCATCTTTTTTCAAAGAATTAAACTTGGCCTGTACAGGGATCGAACCTGTGACCTTGGCGTTATTAGCACCACGCTCTAACCAACTGAGCTAACAGGCCAATTTGCACATCTTCTGGAGGACCAGCACAGGAAGCAGTGCTAATGATAGTTCAACCGGGAGATTTGGAAAGCTTAATTTCAGCTGTTTAACATGAATTAACTTTCATATTATCAACATGAAGAAACTAATATGACTTCAAAAAAATTGCAATACAAAAGAGATTTCCATACTTAGTGTTAGAATTTTGAACCAGTAACGTTTTTTCCACGTGGTTTAGCAATAAATAAATATTCATCACCTATATTCAATTGATTCATCTAATCATTCTATCAGCTTCTGCGCAAAGGAAATATGGAGGTAAACATGATACAGAAGAAAATACATCTATTTTCAACATTAAAGGAGCATCAAGTATTGGCTTGGAGACTGATTGAAATTATGTCCTTTGCGTTTTTAACTTCATGCTCTAACAGACTAAACTAATAGGCTCACTAAATATATAGAATACTTTTGAAGAATTTGCAGATGATGAAATGCTACTGATTCCATTCAATCCTTCAAGCAGCGTGTGATTCAAGGAGATAAACAGTCCAAAATGAGACACAAGAAAAATTCATCTTTGTTCAAACAATTAAACTTGGCCTGTACAGGGATCGAACCTGTGACCTTGGCGTTATTAGCACCAAGCTCTAACCATCTGAGCTAAGAGGCCATTTTGCACAGCTAGCTGGAGGTCCAGCATATGCAGAAGGGCAAATGATAGTTAACCAAGGAAATTTGGAAAGCTTAATTTCAGCAGTTTACCATGAAGTTATTGTTATATATTATCAACATGAAGAAACTAATATGACTTAAAAAAAATTACAATACAAAAGAGATTTACATACTTAGTGTTAGAACTTAGAACCATTAAAAAAATTTCCATGTGGTTAAGCAATAAATAAATATTCATCACCTATATTGAATTGATTCATCTAATCATTTTATCAGCTTCTCCTCGAAGGAAATATAGAGATAAACATGATACAGTAGAAAATACATCTATTTTCAACATTAAAGGAGCATCAAGTATTGGCTTGGAGACTGATTGAAAGTATGTCCTTGTCGTTTTTAACTTCATGCTCTAACAGACTAAACTAATAGAGTCACTAAATATATAGCATACTATTGAAGATGAAGCAGATGATGAAGTCCTACTGATTGTTAATCCGGGATAGTTGGAAAGCTTATATTCAGCTGTTTACATTCATAGTATCTTTATATATTATCAACAAGACTAAACAAAAATGATCTCAATAAGTTCCTATAAATAAGAGATTTAGTTACTTGGCGTTAGAACTTAGAATCATTAATAGATATTCCAAGCGCTTTAAGAATAGTAATTAATTCTATAATTATATTAAATGTATTCATCCAGTCCTTCAAGCAGCGTTTGATCCAAGGAGATAAACAGTCCAAAATGAGACACAAGAAAAATTAATCTTTTTTCAAAGAATTAAACTTGGCCTGTACAGGGATCGAACCTGTGACCTTGGCGTTATTAGCACCACGCTCTAACCAACTGAGCTAAAAGGCCAATTTGCACATCTTCTGGAGGACCAGCACACGAAGCAGTGCTAATGATAGTTCAACCGGGAGATTTGGAAAGCTTAATTTCAGCTGTTTAATATGAATTAACTTTCATATTATCAACATGAAGAAACTAATATGACTTCAAAAAAATTGCAATACAAAAGAGATTTCCACACTTAGTGTTAGAATTTTGAACCACTAACGTTTTTTCCACGTGGTTTAGCAATAAATAAATATTCATCACCTATATTCAATTGATTCATCTAATCATTCTATCAGCTTCTGCGCAAAGGAAATATAGAGGTAAACATGATACAGAGAAAATACATCTATTTTCAACATTAAAGGAGAATCAAGTATTGGCTTGGAGACTGATTGAAATTATGTCCTTTGCGTTTTTAACTTCATGCTCTAACAGACTAAACTAATAGGCTCACTAAATATATAGAATACTTTTGAAGAATTAGCAGATGATGAAATGCTACTGATTCCATCCAATCCTTCAAGCAGCGTGTGATTCAAGGAGATAAACAGTCCAAAATGAGACACTAGAAAAATTAATCTTTTTTCAAACAATTAAACTTGGCCTGTACAGGGATCGAACCTGTGACCTTGGTGTTATTAGCACCACGCTCTAACCATCTGAGCTAACAGGCCATTTTGCACAACTACCTGGAGGTCCAGCAAATGAAGAAGGGCAAATGATAGTTAACCCAGGAGATTTGGAAAGCTTAATTTCAGCAGTTTACCATGAAGTTATTGTTATATATTATCAACATGAAGAAACTAATATGACTTAAAAAAAATTACAATACAAAAGAGATTTGCATACTTAGTGTAAGAACCTAGAACCATTAATAGATATTCCAGGCGCTTTAAGAATAGTAATTAATTCTATAATTATATCAAATGTATTCATCCAATCCTTCAAGCAGCGTTTGATCCAAGGAGATAAACAGTCCAAAATGAGACACAAGAAAAATTAATCTTTTTTCAAAGAATTAAACTTGGCCTGTACAGGGATCGAACCTGTGACCTTGGCGTTATTAGTACCACGCTCTAACCAACTGAGCTAACAGGCCAATTTGCACATTGTCTGGAGGACCAGCACAGGAAGCAGTGCTAATGATAGTTCAACCGGGAGATTTGGAAAGCTTAATTTCAGCTGTTTAATATGAATTAACTTTCATATTATCAACATGAAGAAACTAATATGACTTCAAAAAAATTGCAATACAAAAGAGATTTCCATACTTAGTGTTAGAATTTTGAACCAGTAACGTTTTTTCCACGTGGTTTAGCAATAAATAAATATTCATCACCTATATTCAATTGATTCATCTAATCATTCTATCAGCTTCTGCGCAAAGGAAATATGGAGGTAAACATGATACAGAAGAAAATACATCTATTTTCAACATTAAAGGAGCTTCAAATATTGGCTTGGAGACTGATTGAAATTATGTCCTTTGCGTTTTTAACTTAATGCTCTAACTGACTAAACTAATAGGCTCACTAAATATATAGAATACTTTTGAAGAATTAGCAGATGATGAAATGCTACTGATTCCATCCAATCCTTCAAGCAGCGTGTGATTCAAGAAGATTAACAGTCTAAAATGAGACACAAGAAAAATTCATATTTGTTCAAACAATTGAACTTTGCCTGTACAGGGATCGAACTAGTGACCGTGGCGTTATTAGCACCACGCTCTAACCATCTGAGCTAACAGGTCATTTTGCACCACTACCTGGAGGTCCAGCAAATGAAGAAGGGCAAATGATAGTTAACCCAGGAGATTTGGAAAGCTTAATTTCAGCAGTTTACCATGAAGTTATTGTTATATATTATCAACATGAAGAAACTAATATGACTTAAAAAAAATTACAATACAAAAGAGATTTTCATACTTAATGTTAGAACTTAGAACCATTAACGTTTTTTCCATGTGGTTAAGCAATAAATAAATATTCATCACCTATATTGAATTGATTCATCTAATCATTTTATCAGCTTCTCCTCAAAGGAAATATAGAGATAAACATGATACAGTAGAAAATACATCTATTTTCAACATTAAAGGAGCATCAAGTATTGGCTTGGAGACTGATTGAAAGTATGTCCTTGTCGTTTTTAACTTCATGCTCTAACATACTAAACTAATAGAGTCACTAAATATATAGCATACTATTGAAGATGAAGCAGATGATGAAGTCCTACTGATTTTAATCCGGGATAGTTGGAAAGCTTATATTCAGCTATTTACATTCATAGTATCTTTATATATTATCAACAAGACTAAATAAAAATGATCTCAATAAATTGCTATAAATAAGAGATTTAGTTACTTGGCGTTAGAACTTAGAACCATTAATAGATATTCCAGGCGCTTTAAGAATAGTAATTAATTCTATAATTATATCAAATGTATTCATCCAGTCCTTCAAGCAGCGTTTGATCCAAGGAGATAAACAGTCCACAATGAGACACAAGAAAAATTAATCTTTTTCAAAGAATTAAACTTGGCCTGTACTGGGATCGAACCTGTGACCTTGGCGTTATTAGCACCACGCTCTAACCAACTGAGCTAAAAGGCCAATTTGCACATCTTCTGGAGGACCAGCACAGGAAGCAGTGCTAATGATAGTTCAACCGGGAGATTTGGAAAGCTTAATTTCAGCTGTTTAATATGAATTAACTTTCATATTATCAACATGAAGAAACTAATATGACTTCAAAAAAATTGCAATACAAAAGAGATTTCCATACTTAGTGTTAGAATTTTGAACCAGTAACGTTTTTTCCACGTGGTTTAGCAATAAATAAATATTCATCACCTATATTCAATTGATTCATCTAATCATTCTATCAGCTTCTGCGCAAAGGAAATATGGATGTAAACATGATACAGAAGAAAATACATCTATTTTCAACATTAAAGGAGCTTGAAATATTGGCTAGGAGACTGATTGAAATCATGTCCTTTGCGTTTTTAACTTCATGCTCTAACAGACTAAACTAATAGGCTCACTAAATATATAGAATCATTTTGAAGAATTAGCAGCTGATGAAATGCTACTGATTCCATCCAATCCTTCAAGCAGCGTGTGATTCAAGAAGATTAACAGTCCAAAATGAGACACAAGAAAAATTCATCTTTGTTCAAACAATTGAACTTGGCCTGTACAGGGATCGAACCTGTGACCTTGGCGTTATTAGCACCACGCTCTAACCATCTGAGCTAACAGGCCATTTAGCACAACTACCTGGAGGTCCAGCAAATGAAGAAGGGCAAATGATAGTTAACCCAGGAGATTTGGAAAACTTAATTTCAGCAGTTTACCATGAAGTTATTGTTATATATTATCAACATGCAGAAACTAATATGACTTAAAAAAAAATACAATACAAAAGAGATTTTCATACTTAGTGTTAGAACTTAGAACCATTAACGTTTTTTTCATGTGGTTAAGCAATAAATAAATATTCATCACCTATATTGAATTGATTCATCTAATCATTTTATCAGCTACTCCTCAAAGGAAATATAGAGATAAACATGATACAGTAGAAAATACATCTATTTTCAACATTAAAGGAGCATCAAGTATTGGCTTGGAGACTGATTGAAAGTATGCCCTTGGCGTTTTTAACTTCATGCTCTAACAGACTAAACTAATAGAGTCACTAAATATATAGCATACTATTGAAGATGAAGCAGATGATGAAGTCCTAATGATTGTTAATCCGGGATAGTTGGAAAGCTTATATTCAGCTGTTTACATTCATAGTATCTTTATATATTATCAACAAGACTAAACAAAAATGATCTCAATAAATTGCAATAAATAAAAGATTTAGTTACTTGGCGTTAGAACTTAGAACCATTAATAGATATTCCAGGCGCTTTAAGAATAGTAATTAATTCTATAAATATATCAAATGTATTCATCCAATCCTTCAAGCAGCGTTTGATCCAAGGAGATAAACAGTCCAAAATGAGACACAAGAAATATTCATCTTTTTTCAAAGAATTAAACTTGGCCTGTACAGGGATCGAACCTGTGACCTTGGTGTTATTAGCACCACGCTCTAACCAACTGAGCTAACAGGCCAATTTGCACATCTTCTGGAGGACCAGCACAGGAAGCAGTGCTAATGATAGTTCAAACGGGAGATTTGGAAAGCTTAATTTCAGCTGTTTAATATGAATTAACTTTCATATTATCAACATGAAGAAACTAATATGACTTCAAAAAAATTGCAATACAAAAGAGATTTCCATACTTAGTGTTAGAATTTTGAACCAGTAACGTTTTTTCCACGTGGTTTAGCAATAAATAAATATTCATCACCTATATTCAATTGATTCATCTAATCATTCTATCAGCTTCTGCGCAAAGGAAATATGGAGGTAAACATGATACAGAAGAAAATACATCTATTTTCAACATTAAAGGAGCATCAAGTATTGGCTTGGAGACTGATTGAAATTATGTCCTTTGCGTTTTTAACTTCATGCTCTAACAGACTAAACTAATAGGCTCACTAAATATATAGAATACTTTTGAAGAATTTGCAGATGATGAAATGCTACTGATTCCATCCAATCCTTCAAGCAGCGTGTGATTCAAGGAGATAAACAGTCCAAAATGAGACACAAGAAATATTCATCTTTTTTCAAAGAATTAAACTTGGCCTGTACAGGGATCGAACCTGTGACCTTGGTGTTATTAGCACCACGCTCTAACCAACTGAGCTAACAGGCCAATTTGCACATCTTCTGGAGGACCAGCACAGGAAGCAGTGCTAATGATAGTTCAAACGGGAGATTTGGAAAGCTTAATTTCAGCTGTTTAATATGAATTAACTTTCATATTATCAACATGAAGAAACTAATATGACTTCAAAAAAATTGCAATACAAAAGAGATTTCCATACTTAGTGTTAGAATTTTGAACCAGTAACGTTTTTTCCACGTGGTTTAGCAATAAATAAATATTCATCACCTATATTCAATTGATTCATCTAATCATTCTATCAGCTTCTGCGCAAAGGAAATATGGAGGTAAACATGATACAGAAGAAAATACATCTATTTTCAACATTAAAGGAGCATCAAGTATTGGCTTGGAGACTGATTGAAATTATGTCCTTTGCGTTTTTAACTTCATGCTCTAACAGACTAAACTAATAGGCTCACTAAATATATAGAATACTTTTGAAGAATTTGCAGATGATGAAATGCTACTGATTCCATCCAATCCTTCAAGCAGCGTGTGATTCAAGGAGATAAACAGTCCAAAATGAGACACAAGAAAAATTCATCTTTGTTCAAACAATTAAACTTGGCCTGTACAGGGATCAAACCTGTGACCTTGGCGTTATTAGCACCACGCTCTAACCATCTGAGCTAACAGGCCATTTTGCACAGCTAGCTAGAGGTCCAGCATATGAAGAAGGGCAAATGATAGTTAACCCAGGAGATTTGGAAAGCTTAATTTCAGCAGTTTACCATGAAGTTATTGTTATATATTATCAACATGAAGAAACTAATATGACTTAAAAAAATTACAATACAAAAGAGATTTACATACTTAGTGTTAGAACTTAGAACCATTAAAATTTTTTCCATGTGGTTAAGCAATAAATAAATATTCATCACCTATATTGAATTGATTCATCTAATCATTTTATCAGCTTCTCCTCAAAGGAAATATAGAGATAAACATGATACAGTAGAAAATACATCTATTTTCAACATTAAAGGAGCATCAAGTATTGGTTTGGAGACTGATTGAAAGTATGTCCTTGTCGTTTTTAACTTCATGCTCTAACAGACTAAACTAATAGAGTCACTAAATATATAGCATACTATTGAAGATGAAGCAGATGATGAAGTCCTACTGATTGTTAATCCGGGATAGTTGGAAAGCTTATATTCAGCTGTTTACATTCATAGTATCTTTATATATTATCAACAAGACTAAACAAAAATGATCTCAATAAATTGCTATAAATAAGAGATTTAGTTACTTGGCGTTAGAACTTAGAACCATTAATAGATATTCCAAGCGCTTTAAGAATAGTAATTAATTCTATAATTATATTAAATGTATTCATCCAGTCCTTCAAGCAGCGTTTGATCCAAGGAGATAAACAGTCCAAAATGAGACACAAGAAAAATTATTATTTTTTCAAAGAATTAAACTTGGCCTGTACAGGGATCGAACCTGTGACCTTGGCGTTATTAGCACCACGCTCTAACCAACTGAGCTAAAAGGCCAATTTGCACATCTTCTGGAGGACCAGCACACGAAGCAGTGCTAATGATAGTTCAACCGGGAGATTTGGAAAGCTTAATTTCAGCTGTTTAATATGAATTAACTTTCATATTATCAACATGAAGAAACTAATATGACTTCAAAAAAATTGCAATACAAAAGAGATTTCCACACTTAGTGTTAGAATTTTGAACCACTAACGTTTTTTCCACGTGGTTTAGCAATAAATAAATATTCATCACCTATATTCAATTGATTCATCTAATCATTCTATCAGCTTCTGCGCAAAGGAAATATAGAGGTAAACATGATACAGAGAAAATACATCTATTTTCAACATTAAAGGAGAATCAAGTATTGGCTTGGAGACTGATTGAAATTATGTCCTTTGCGTTTTTAACTTCATGCTCTAACAGACTAAACTAATAGGCTCACTAAATATATAGAATACTTTTGAAGAATTAGCAGATGATGAAATGCTACTGATTCCATCCAATCCTTCAAGCAGCGTGTGATTCAAGGAGATAAACAGTCCAAAATGAGACACTAGAAAAATTAATCTTTTTTAAAACAATTAAACTTGGCCTGTACAGGGATCGAACCTGTGACCTTGGCGTTATTAGCACCACGCTCTAACCATCTGAGCTAACAGGCCATTTTGCACAACTACCTGGAGGTCCAGCAAATGAAGAAGGGCAAATGATAGTTAACCCAGGAGATTTGGAAAGCTTAATTTCAGCAGTTTACCATGAAGTTATTGTTATATATTATCAACATGAAGAAACTAATATGACTTAAAAAAAATTACAATACAAAAGAGATTTTCATACTTAGTGTTAGAACTTAGAACCATTAACGTTTTTTCCATGCGGTTAAGCAATAAATAAATATTCATCACCTATATTGAATTGATTCATCTAATCATTTTATCAGCTTCTCCTCAAAGGAAATATAGAGATAAACATGATACAGTAGAAAATACATCTATTTTCAACATTAAAGGAGCATCAAGTATTGGCTTGGAGACTGATTGAAAGTATGTCCTTGGCGTTTTTAACTTCATGCTCTAACAGACTAAACTAATAGAGTCACTAAATATATAGCATACTACTGAAGATGAAGCAGATGATGAAGTCCTACTGATTGTTAATCCGGGATAGTTGGAAAGCTTATATTCAGCTGTTTACATTCATAGTATCTTTATATATTATCAACAAGACTAAACAAAAATGATCTCAATAAATTGCAATAAATAAGAGATTTAGTTACTGGGCGTTAGAACTTAGAACCATTAATAGATATTCCAGGCGCTTTAAGAATAGTAATTAATTCTATAATTATATCAAATGTATTCATCCAATCCTTCAAGCAGCGTTTGATCCAAGGAGATAAACAGTCCAAAATGAGACACAAGAAAAATTCATCTTTTTTCAAAGAATTAAACTTGGCCTGTACAGGGATCGAACCTGTGACCTTGGCGTTCTTAGCACCACGCTCTAACCAACTGAGCTAACAGGCCAATTTGCACATCTTCTGGAGGACCAGCACAGGAAGCAGTGCTAATGATAGTTCAACCGGGAGATTTGGAAAGCTTAATTTCAGCTGTTTAATATGAATTAACTTTCATATTATCAACATGAAGAAACTAATATGACTTCAAAAAAATTGCAATACAAAAGAGATTTCCATACTTAGTGTTAGAATTTTGAACCAGTAACGTTTTTTCCACGTGGTTTAGCAATAAATAAATATTCATCACCTGTATTCAATTGATTCATCTAATCATTCTATCAGATTCTGCGCAAAGGAAATATGGAGGTAAACATGATACAGAAGAAAATACATCTATTTTCAACATTAAAGGAGCTTCAAATATTGGCTTGGAGACTGATTGAAATTATGTCCTTTGCGTTTTTAACTTAATGCTCTAACAGACTAAACTAATAGGCTCACTAAATATATAGAATACTTTTGAAGAATTAGCAGATGATGAAATGCTACTGATTCCATCCAATCCTTCAAGCAGCGTGTGATTCAAGAAGATTAACAGTCCAAAATGAGACACAAGAAAAATTCATATTTGTTCAAACAATTGAACTTGGCCTGTACAGGGATCGAACTAGTGACCTTGGCGTTATTAGCACCACGCTCTAACCATCTGAGCTAACAGGTCATTTTGCACAACTACCTGGAGGTCCAGCAAATGAAGAAGGGCAAATGATAGTTAACCCAGGAGATTTGGAAAGCTTAATTTCAGCAGTTTACCATGAAGTTATTGTTATATATTATCAACATGAAGAAACTAATATGACTTAAAAAAATTACAATACAAAAGAGATTTACATACTTAGTGTTAGAACTTAGAACCATTAAAAAATTTTCCATGTGGTTAAGCAATAAATAAATATTCATCACCTATATTGAATTGATTCATCTAATCATTTTATCAGCTTCTCCTCAAAGGAAATATAGAGATTAACATGATACAGTAGAAAATACATCTATTTTCAACATTAAAGGAGCATCAAGTATTGGTTTGGAGACTGATTGAAAGTATGTCCTTGTCGTTTTTAACTTCATGCTCTAACAGACTAAACTAATAGAGTCACTAAATATATAGCATACTATTGAAGATGAAGCAGATGATGAAGTCCTACTGATTGTTAATCCGGGATAGTTGGAAAGCTTATATTCAGCTGTTTACATTCATAGTATCTTTATATATTATCAACAAGACTAAACAAAAATGATCTCAATAAATTGCTATAAATAAGAGATTTAGTTACTTGGCGTTAGAACTTAGAACCATTAATAGATATTCCAAGCGCTTTAAGAATAGTAATTAATTCTATAATTATATTAAATGTATTCATCCAGTCCTTCAAGCAGCGTTTGATCCAAGGAGATAAACAGTCCAAAATGAGACACAAGAAAAATTATTCTTTTTTCAAAGAATTAAACTTGGCCTGTACAGGGATCGAACCTGTGACCTTGGCGTTATTAGCACCACGCTCTAACCAACTGAGCTAAAAGGCCAATTTGCACATCTTCTGGAGGACCAGCACACGAAGCAGTGCTAATGATAGTTCAACCGGGAGATTTGGAAAGCTTAATTTCAGCTGTTTAATATGAATTAACTTTCATATTATCAACATGAAGAAACTAATATGACTTCAAAAAAATTGCAATACAAAAGAGATTTCCACACTTAGTGTTAGAATTTTGAACCACTAACGTTTTTTCCACGTGGTTTAGCAATAAATAAATATTCATCACCTATATTCAATTGATTCATCTAATCATTCTATCAGCTTCTGCGCAAAGGAAATATAGAGGTAAACATGATACAGAGAAAATACATCTATTTTCAACATTAAAGGAGAATCAAGTATTGGCTTGGAGACTGATTGAAATTATGTCCTTTGCGTTTTTAACTTCATGCTCTAACAGACTAAACTAATAGGCTCACTAAATATATAGAATACTTTTGAAGAATTAGCAGATGATGAAATGCTACTGATTCCATCCAATCCTTCAAGCAGCGTGTGATTCAAGGAGATAAACAGTCCAAAATGAGACACTAGAAAAATTAATCTTTTTTAAAACAATTAAACTTGGCCTGTACAGGGATCGAACCTGTGACCTTGGCGTTATTAGCACCACGCTCTAACCATCTGAGCTAACAGGCCATTTTGCACAACTACCTGGAGGTCCAGCAAATGAAGAAGGGCAAATGATAGTTAACCCAGGAGATTTGGAAAGCTTAATTTCAGCAGTTTACCATGAAGTTATTGTTATATATTATCAACATGAAGAAACTAATATGACTTAAAAAAAATTACAATACAAAAGAGATTTTCATACTTAGTGTTAGAACTTAGAACCATTAACGTTTTTTCCATGCGGTTAAGCAATAAATAAATATTCATCACCTATATTGAATTGATTCATCTAATCATTTTATCAGCTTCTCCTCAAAGGAAATATAGAGATAAACATGATACAGTAGAAAATACATCTATTTTCAACATTAAAGGAGCATCAAGTATTGGCTTGGAGACTGATTGAAAGTATGTCCTTGGCGTTTTTAACTTCATGCTCTAACAGACTAAACTAATAGAGTCACTAAATATATAGCATACTACTGAAGATGAAGCAGATGATGAAGTCCTACTGATTGTTAATCCGGGATAGTTGGAAAGCTTATATTCAGCTGTTTACATTCATAGTATCTTTATATATTATCAACAAGACTAAACAAAAATGATCTCAATAAATTGCAATAAATAAGAGATTTAGTTACTGGGCGTTAGAACTTAGAACCATTAATAGATATTCCAGGCGCTTTAAGAATAGTAATTAATTCTATAATTATATCAAATGTATTCATCCAATCCTTCAAGCAGCGTTTGATCCAAGGAGATAAACAGTCCAAAATGAGACACAAGAAAAATTCATCTTTTTTCAAAGGATTAAACTTGGCCTGTACAGGGATCGAACCTGTGACCTTGGCGTTATTAGCACCACGCTCTAACCAACTGAGCTAACAGGCCAATTTGCACATCTTCTGGAGGACCAGCACAGGAAGCAGTGCTAATGATAGTTCAACCGGGAGATTTGGAAAGCTTAATTTCAGCTGTTTAATATGAATTAACTTTCATATTATCAACATGAAGAAACTAATATGACTTCAAAAAAATTGCAATACAAAAGAGATTTCCATACTTAGTGTTAGAATTTTGAACCAGTAACGTTTTTTCCACGTGGTTTAGCAATAAATAAATATTCATCACCTGTATTCAATTGATTCATCTAATCATTCTATCAGCTTCTGCGCAAAGGAAATATGGAGGTAAACATGATACAGAAGAAAATACATCTATTTTCAACATTAAAGGAGCTTCAAATATTGGCTTGGAGACTGATTGAAATTATGTCCTTTGCGTTTTTAACTTAATGCTCTAACAGACTAAACTAATAGGCTCACTAAATATATAGAATACTTTTGAAGAATTAGCAGATGATGAAATGCTACTGATTCCATCCAATCCTTCAAGCAGCGTGTGATTCAAGAAGATTAACAGTCCAAAATGAGACACAAGAAAAATTCATATTTGTTCAAACAATTGTACTTGGCCTGTACAGGGATCGAACTAGTGACCTTGGCGTTATTAGCACCACGCTCTAACCATCTGAGATAACAGGTCATTTTGCACAACTACCTGGAGGTCCAGCAAATGAAGAAGGGCAAATGATAGTTAACCCAGGAGATTTGGAAAGCTTAATTTCAGCAGTTTACCATGAAGTTATTGTTATATATTATCAACATGAAGAAACTAATATGACTTAAAAAAAATTACAATACAACAGAGATTTTCATACTTAGTGTTAGAACTTAGAACCATTAACGTTTTTTCCATGTGGTTAAGCAATAAATAAATATTCATCACCTATATTGAATTGATTCATCTAATCATTTTATCAGCTTCTCCTCAAAGGAAATATAGAGATAAACATGATACAGTAGAAAATACATCTATTTTCAAGATTAAAGGAGCATCAATTATTGGCTTGGAGACTGATTGAAAGTATGTCCTTGTCGTTTTTAACTTCATGCTCTAACAGACTAAACTAATAGAGTCACTAAATATATAGCATACTATTGAAGATGAAGCAGATGATGAAGTCCTACTGATTGTTAATCCGGGATAGTTGGAAAGCTTATATTCAGCTATTTACATTCATAGTATCTTTATATATTATCAACAAGACTAAACAAAAATGATCTCAATAAATTGCTATAAATAAGAGATTTAGTTACTTGGCGTTAGAACTTAGAACCATTAATAGATATTCCAGGCGCTTTAAGAATAGTAATTAATTCTATAATTATATCAAATGTATTCATCCAGTCCTTCAAGCAGCGTTTGATCCAAGGAGATAAACAGTCCAAAATGAGACACAAGAAAAATTAATCTTTTTCAAAGAATTAAACTTGGCCTGTACAGGGATCGAACCTGTGACCTTGGCGTTATTAGCACCACGCTCTAACCAACTGAGCTAACAGGCCAATTTGCACATCTTCTGGAGGACCAGCACAGGAAGCAGTGCTAATGATAGTTTAACCGGGAGATTTGGAAAGCTTAATTTCAGCTGTTTAATATGAATTAACTTTCATATTATCAACGTGAAGAAACTAATATGACTTCAAAAAAATTGCAATACAAAAGGGATTTCCATACTTAGTGTAAGAATTTTGAACCACTAACGTTTTTCCACGTGGTTTAGCAATAAATAAATATTCATCACCTATATTTAATTGATTCATCTAATCATTCTATCAGCTTCTGCACAAAGGAAATATAGAGGTAAACATGATACAGAAGAAAATACATCTATTTTCAACATTAAAGGAGAATCAAGTATTGGCTTGGAGACTGATTGAAATTATGTCCTTTGCGTTTTTAACTTCATGCTCTAACAGACTAAACTAATAGGCTCACTAAATATATAGAATACTTTTGAAGAATTAGCAGATGATGAAATGCTACTGATTCCATCCAATCCTTCAAGCAGCGTGTGATTCAAGGAGATAAACAGTCCAAAATGAGACACTAGAAAAATTAATCTTTTTTCAAACAATTAAACTTGGCATGTACAGGAATCGAACCTGTGACCTTGGCGTTATTAGCACCACGCTCTAACCATCTGAGCTAACAGGCCATTTTGCACATCTACCTGGAGGTCAGGCAAATGAAGAAGGGCAAATGATAGTTAACCCAGGAGATTTGGAAAGCTTAATTTCAGAGGTTTACCATGAAGTTATTGTTATATATTATCAACATGAAGAAACTAATATGACTTAAAAAAAACTTACAATACAAAAGAGATTTTCATACTTTGTGCTAGAACTTAGAACATTAACGTTTTTTCCATGTGGTTAAGCAATAAATAAATATTCATCACCTATATTGAATTGATTCATCTAATCATTTTATCAGCTTCTCCTCAAAGGAAATATAGAGATAAACATGATACAGTAGAAAATACATCTGTTTTCAACATTAAAGGAGCATCAAGTATTGGCTTGGAGACTGATTGAAAGTATGTCCTTGGCATTTTCAACTTCATGCTCTAACAGACTAAACTAATAGAGTCACTAAATATATAGCATACTACTGAAGATGAAGCAGATGATGAAGTCCTACTGATTGTTAATCCGGGATAGTTGGAAAGCTTATATTCAGCTGTTTACATTCATAGTATCTTTATATATTATCAACAAGACTAAACAAAAATGATCTCACTAAATTGCAATAAATAAGAGATTTAGTTACTTGGCGTTAGAACCTAGAACCATTAATAGATATTCCAGGCGCTTTAAGAATAGTAATTAATTCTATAATTATATCAAATGTATTCATTCAATCCTTCAAGCAGCGTTTGATCCAAGGAGATAAACAGTCCAAAATGAGACACTAGAAAAATTAATCTTTTTTCAAAGAATTAAACTTGGCCTGTACAGGGATCGAACCTGTGACCTTGGCGTTATTAGCACCACGCTCTAACCATCTGAGCTAACAGGCCATTTTGCACAGCTAGCTGGAGGTCCAGCATATGAAGAAGGGCAAATGATAGTTAACCCAGGAGATTTGGAAAGCTTAATTTCAGCAGTTTACCATGAAGTTATTGTTATATATTATCAACATGAAGAAACTAATATGACTTAAAAAAATTACAATACAAAAGAGATTTACATACTTAGTGTTAGAACTTAGAACCATTAAAAAAATGTCCATGTGGTTAAGCAATAAATAAATATTCATCACCTATATTGAATTGATTCATCTAATCATTTTATCAGCTTCTCCTCAAAGGAAATATAGAGATAAACATGATACAGTAGAAAATACATCTATTTTCAACATTAAAGGAGCATCAAGTATTGGTTTGGAGACTGATTGAAAGTATGTCCTTGTCGTTTTTAACTTCATGCTCTAACAGACTAAACTAATAGAGTCACTAAATATATAGCATACTATTGAAGATGAAGCAGATGATGAAGTCCTACTGATTGTTAATCCGGGATAGTTGGAAAGCTTATATTCAGCTGTTTACATTCATAGTATCTTTATATATTATCAACAAGACTAAACAAAAATGATCTCAATAAATTCCTATAAATAAGAGATTTAGTTACTTGGCGTTAGAACTTAGAATCATTAATAGATATTCCAAGCGCTTTAAGAATAGTAATTAATTCTATAATTATATTAAATGTATTCATCCAGTCCTTCAAGCAGCGTTTGATCCAAGGAGATAAACAGTCCAAAATGAGACACAAGAAAAATTAATCTTTTTTCAAAGAATTAAACTTGGCCTGTACAGGGATCGAACCTGTGACCTCGGCGTTATTAGCACCACGCTCTAACCAACTGAGCTAAAAGGCCAATTTGCACATCTTCTGGAGGACCAGCACACGAAGCAGTGCTAATGATAGTTCAACCGGGAGATTTGGAAAGCTTAATTTCAGCTGTTTAATATGAATTAACTTTCATATTATCAACATGAAGAAACTAATATGACTTCAAAAAAATTGCAATACAAAAGAGATTTCCACACTTAGTGTTAGAATTTTGAACCACTAACGTTTTTTCCACGTGGTTTAGCAATAAATAAATATTCATCACCTATATTCAATTGATTCATCTAATCATTCTATCAGCTTCTGCGCAAAGGAAATATAGAGGTAAACATGATACAGAGAAAATACATCTATTTTCAACATTAAAGGAGAATCAAGTATTGGCTTGGAGACTGATTGAAATTATGTCCTTTGCGTTTTTAACTTCATGCTCTAACAGACTAAACTAATAGGCTCACTAAATATATAGAATACTTTTGAAGAATTAGCAGATGATGAAATGCTACTGATTCCATCCAATCCTTCAAGCAGCGTGTGATTCAAGGAGATAAACAGTCCAAAATGAGACACTAGAAAAATTAATCTTTTTTCAAACAATTAAACTTGGCCTGTACAGGGATCGAACCTGTGACCTTGGCGTTATTAGCACCACGCTCTAACCATCTGAGCTAACAGGCCATTTTGCACAACTACCTGGAGGTCCAGCAAATGAAGAAGGGCAAATGATAGTTAACCCAGGAGATTTGGAAAGCTTAATTTCAGCAGTTTACCATGAAGTTATTGTTATATATTATCAACATGAAGAAACTAATATGACTTAAAAAAAATTACAATACAAAAGAGATTTTCATACTTAGTGTTAGAACTTAGAACCATTAATAGATATTCCAGGCGCTTTAAGAATAGTAATTAATTCTATAAATATATCAAATGTATTCATCCAATCCTTCAAGCAGCGTTTGATCCAAGGAGATAAACAGTCCAAAATGAGACACAAGAAATATTCATCTTTTTTCAAAGAATTAAACTTGGCCTGTACAGGGATCAAACCTGTGACCTTGGCGTTATTAGCACCACGCTCTAACCAACTGAGCTAACAGGCCAATTTGCACATCTTCTGGAGGACCAGCACAGGAAGCAGTGCTAATGATAGTTCAACCGGGAGATTTGGAAAGCTTAATTTCAGCTGTTTAATATGAATTAACTTTCATATTATCAACATGAAGAAACTAATATGACTTCAAAAAAATTGCAATACAAAAGAGATTTCCATACTTAGTGTTAGAATTTTGAACCAGTAACGTTTTTTCCACGTGGTTTAGCAATAAATAAATATTCATCACCTATATTCAATTGATTCATCTAATCATTCTATCAGCTTCTGCGCAAAGGAAATATGGAGGTAAACATGATACGGAAGAAAATACATCTATTTTCAACATTAAAGGAGCATCAAGTATTGGCTTGGAGACTGATTGAAATTATGTCCTTTGCGTTTTTAACTTCATGCTCTAACAGACTAAACTAATAGGCTCACTAAATATATAGAATACTTTTGAAGAATTTGCAGATGATGAAATGCTACTGATTCCATCCAATCCTTCAAGCAGCGTGTGATTCAAGGAGATAAACAGTCCAAAATGAGACACAAGAAAAATTCATCTTTGTTCAAACAATTAAACTTGGCCTGTACAGGGATCGAACCTGTGACCTTGGCGTTATTAGCACCACGCTCTAACCATCTGAGCTAACAGGCCATTTTGCACAGCTAGCTAGAGGTCCAGCATATGAAGAAGGGCAAATGATAGTTAACCCAGGAGATTTGGAAAGCTTAATTTCAGCAGTTTACCATGAAGTTATTGTTATATATTATCAACATGAAGAAACTAATATGACTTAAAAAAATTACAATACAAAAGAGATTTACATACTTAGTGTTAGAACTTAGAACCATTAACATTTTTTCCATGTGGTTAAGCAATAAATAAATATTCATCACCTATATTGAATTGATTCATCTAATCATTTTATCAGCTTCTCCTCAAAGGAAATATAGAGATAAACATGATACAGTAGAAAATACATCTATTTTCAACATTAAAGGAGCATCAAGTATTGGTTTGGAGACTGATTGAAAGTATGTCCTTGTCGTTTTTAACTTCATGCTCTAACAGACTAAACTAATAGAGTCACTAAATATATAGCATACTATTGAAGATGAAGCAGATGATGAAGTCCTACTGATTGTTAATCCGGGATAGTTGGAAAGCTTATATTCAGCTGTGTACATTCATAGTATCTTTATATATTATCAACAAGACTAAACAAAAATGATCTCAATAAATTGCTATAAATAAGAGATTTAGTTACTTGGCGTTAGAACTTAGAACCATTAATAGATATTCCAAGCGCTTTAAGAATAGTAATTAATTCTATAATTATATTAAATGTATTCATCCAGTCCTTCAAGCAGCGTTTGATCCAAGGAGATAAACAGTCCAAAATGAGACACAAGAAAAATTAATCTTTTTTCAAAGAATTAAACTTGGCCTGTACAGGGATCGAACCTGTGACCTTGGCGTTATTAGCACCACGCTCTAACCAACTGAGCTAAAAGGCCAATTTGCACATCTTCTGGAGGACCAGCACACGAAGCAGTGCTAATGATAGTTCAACCGGGAGATTTGGAAAGCTTAATTTCAGCTGTTTAATATGAATTAACTTTCATATTATCAACATGAAGAAACTAATATGACTTCAAAAAAATTGCAATACAAAAGAGATTTCCACACTTAGTGTTAGAATTTTGAACCACTAACGTTTTTTCCACGTGGTTTAGCAATAAATAAATATTCATCACCTACATACAATTGATTCATCTAATCATTCTATCAGCTTCTGCGCAAAGGAAATATAGAGGTAAACATGATACAGAGAAAATACATCTATTTTCAACATTAAAGGAGAATCAAGTATTGGCTTGGAGACTGATTGAAATTATGTCCTTTGCGTTTTTAACTTCATGCTCTAACAGACTAACTAATAGGCTCACTAAATATATAGAATACTTTTGAAGAATTAGCAGATGATGAAATGCTACTGATTCCATCCAATCCTTCAAGCAGCGTGTGATTCAAGGAGATAAACAGTCCAAAATGAGACACAAGAAAAATTCATATTTGTTCAAACAATTGAACTTGGCCTGTACAGGGATCGAACTAGTGACCTTGGCGTTATTAGCACAACGCTCTAACCATCTGAGCTAACAGGTCATTTTGCACAACTACCTGGAGGTCCAGCAAATGAAGAAGGGCAAATGATAGTTAACCCAGGAGATTTGGAAAGCTTAATTTCAGCAGTTTACCATGAAGTTATTGTTATATATTATCAACATGAAGAAACTAATATGACTTAAAAAAAATTACAATACAAAAGAGATTTTCATACTTAGTGTTAGAACTTATAACCATTAACGTTTTTTCCATGTGGTTAAGCAATAAATAAATATTAATCACCTATATTGAATTGATTCATCTAATCATTTTATCAACTTCTCCTCAAAGGAAATATAGAGATAAACATGATACAGTAGAAAATACATCTATTTTCAACATTAAAGGAGCATCAAGTATTGGCTTGGAGACTGATTGAAAGTATGTCCTTGTCGTTTTTAACTTCATGCTCTAACAGACTAAACTAATAGAGTCACTAAATATATAGCATACTATTGAAGATGAAGCAGATGATGAAGTCCTACTGATTGTTAATCCGGGATAGTTGGAAAGCTTATATTCAGCTATTTACATTCATAGTATCTTTATATATTATCAACAAGACTAAACAAAAATGATCTCAATAAATTGCTATAAATAAGAGATTTAGTTACTTGGCGTTAGAACTTAGAACCATTAATAGATATTCCAGGCGCTTTAAGAATAGTAATTAATTCTATAATTATATCAAATGTATTCATCCAGTCCTTCAAGCAGCGTTTGATCCAAGGAGATAAACAGTCCAAAATGAGACACAAGAAAAATTAATCTTTTTCAAAGAATTAAACTTGGCCTGTACAGGGATCGAACCTGTGACCTTGGCGTTATTAGCACCACGCTCTAACCAACTGAGCTAACAGGCCAATTTGCACATCTTCTGGAGGACCAGCACAGGAAGCAGTGCTAATGATAGTTTAACCGGGAGATTTGGAAAGCTTAATTTCAGCTGTTTAATATGAATTAACTTTCATATTATCAACATGAAGAAACTAATATGACTTCAAAAAAATTTGCAATACAAAAGGGATTTCCATACTTAGTGTAAGAATTTTGAACCACTAACGTTTTTTCCACGTGGTTTAGCAATAAATAAATATTCATCACCTATATTTAATTGATTCATCTAATCATTCTATCAGCTTCTGCGCAAAGGCAATATAGAGGTAAACATGATACAGAAGAAAATACATATATTTTCAACATTAAAGGAGAATCAAGTATTGGCTTGGAGACTGATTGAAATTATGTCCTTTGCGTTTTTAACTTCATGCTCTAACAGACTAAACTAATAGGCTCACTAAATATATAGAATACTTTTGAAGAATTAGCAGATGATGAAATGCTACTGATTCCATCCAATCCTTCAAGCAGCGTGTGATTCAAGGAGATAAACAGTCCAAAATGAGACACTAGAAAAATTAATCTTTTTTCAAACAATTAAACTTGGCCTGTACAGGAATTGAACCTGTGACCTTGGCGTTATTAGCACCACGCTCTAACCATCTGAGTTAACAGGCCATTTTGCACATCTACCTGGAGGTCAGGCAAATGAAGAAGGGCAAATGATAGTTAACCCAGGAGATTTGGAAAGCTTAATTTCAGAAGTTTACCATGTAGTTATTGTTATATATTATCAACATGAAGAAACTAATATGACTTAAAAAAAATTACAATACAAAAGAGATTTTCATACTTTGTGTTAGAACTTAGAACATTAACGTTTTTTCCATGTGGTTAAGCAATAAATAAATATTCATCACCTATATTGAATTGAATCATCTAATCATTTTATCAGCTTCTCCTCAAAGGAAATATAGAGATAAACATGATACAGTAGAAAATACATCTGTTTTCAACATTAAAGGAGCATCAAGTATTGGCTTGGAGACTGATTGAAAGTATGTCCTTGGCATTTTCAACTTCATGCTCTAACAGACTAAACTAATAGAGTCACTAAATATATAGCATACTACTGAAGATTAAGCAGATGATGAAGTCCTACTGATTGTTAATCCGGGATAGTTGGAAAGCTTATATTCAGCTGTTTACATTCATAGTATCTTTATATATTATCAACAAGACTAAACAAAAATGATCTCACTAAATTGCAATAAATAAGAGATTTAGTTACTTGGCGTTAGAACTTAGAACCATTAATAGATATTCCAGGCGCTTTAAGAATAGTAATTAATTCTATAATTATATCAAATGTATTCATCCAATCCTTCAAGCAGCGTTTGATCCAAGGAGATAAACAGTCCAAAATGAGACACTAGAAAAATTAATCTTTTTTCAAAGAATTAAACTTGGCCTGTACAGGGATCGAACCTGTGACCTTGGCGTTATTAGCACCACGCTCTAACCATCTGAGCTAACAGGCCATTTTGCACAACTACCTGGAGGTCCAGCAAATGAAGAAGGGCAAATGATAGTTAACCCAGGAGATTTGGAAAGCTTAATTTCAGCAGTTTACCATGAAGTTATTGTTATATATTATCAACATGAAGAAACTAATATGACTTAAAAAAAATTACAATACAAGAGATTTACATACTTAGTGTTAGAACTTAGAACCATTAACGTTTTTTCCATGTGGTTAAGCAATAAATAAATATTCATCACCTATATTGAATTGATTCATCTAATCATTTTATCAGCTTCTCCTCAAAGGAAATATAGAGATAAACATGATACAGTAGAAAATACATCTATTTTCAACATTAAAGGAGCATCAAGTATTGGCTTGGAGACTGATTGAAAGTATGTCCTTGGCGTTTTTAACTTCATGCTCTAACAGACTAAACTAATAGAGTCACTAAATATATAGCATACTACTGAAGATGAAGCAGATGATGAAGTCCTACTGATTGTTAATCCGGGATAGTTGGAAAGCTTATATTCAGCTGTTTACATTCATAGTATCTTTATATATTATCAACAAGACTAAACAAAAATGATCTCAATAAATTGCAATAAATAAGAGATTTAGTTACTGGGCGTTAGAACTTAGAACCATTAATAGATATTCCAGGCGCTTTAAGAATAGTAATTAATTCTATAATTATATCAAATGTATTCATCCAATCCTTCAAGCAGCGTTTGATCCAAGGAGATAAACAGTCCAAAATGAGACAAAAGAAAAAGTCATCTTTTTTCATAGAATTAAACTTGGCCTGTACAGGGATCGAACCTGTGACCTTGGCGTTATTAGCACCACACTCTAACCAACTGAGCTAACAGGCCAATTTGCACATCTGCTGGAGGACCAGCACAGGAAGCAGTGCTAATGATAGTTCAACCGGGAGATTTGGAAAGCTTAATTTCAGCTGTTTAATATGAATTAACTTTCATATTATCAACATGAAGAAACTAATATGACTTCAAAAAAATTGCAATACAAAAGAGATTTCCATACTTAGTGTTAGAATTTTGAACCACTAACGTTTTTTCCACGTGGTTTAGCAATAAATAAATATTCATCACCTATATTTAATTGATTCATCTAATCATTCTATCAGCTTCTGCGCAAAGGAAATATAGAGGTAAACATGATACAGAAGAAAATACATATATTTTCAACATTAAAGGAGAATCAAGTATTGGCTTGGAGACTGATTGAAATTATGTCCTTTGCGTTTTTAACTTCATGCTCTAACAGACTAAACTAATAGGCTCACTAAATATATAGAATATTTTTGAAGAATTAGCAGATGATGAAATGCTACTGATTCCATCCAATCCTTCAAGCAGCGTGTGATTCAAGGAGATAAACAGTCCAAAATGAGACACTAGAAAAATTAATCTTTTTTCAAACAATTAAACTTGGCCTGTACAGGAATCGAACCTGTGACCTTGGCGTTATTAGCACCACGCTCTAACCATCTGAGCTAACAGGCCATTTTGCACATCTACCTGGAGGTCAGGCAAATGAAGAAGGGCAAATGATAGTTAACCCAGGAGATTTGGAAAGCTTAATTTCAGAGGTTTACCATGAAGTTATTGTTATATATTATCAACATGAAGAAACTAATATGACTTAAAAAAAATTACAATACAAAAGAGATTTTCATACTTTGTGTTAGAACTTAGAACATTAACTTTTTTCCATGTGGTTAAGCAATAAATAAATATTCATCACCTATATTGAATTGAATCATCTAATCATTTTATCAGCTTCTCCTCAAAGGAAATATAGAGATAAACATGATACAGTAGAAAATACATCTGTTTTCAACATTAAAGGAGCATCAAGTATTGGCTTGGAGACTGATTGAAAGTATGACCTTGTCGTTTTTAACTTCATGCTCTAACAGACTAAACTAATAGAGTCACTAAATATATAGCATACTATTGAAGATGAAGCAGATGATGAAGTCCTACTGATTGTTAATCCGGGATAGTTGGAAAGCTTATATTCAGCTATTTACATTCATAGTATCTTTATATATTATCAACAAGACTAAACAAAAATGATCTCAATAAATTGCTATAAATAAGAGATTTAGTTACTTGGAGTTAGAATTTAGAACCATTAATAGATATTCCAGGCGCTTTAAGAATAGTAATTAATTCTATAATTATATCAAATGTATTCATCCAGTCCTTCAAGCAGCGTTTGATCCAAGGAGATAAACAGTCCAAAATGAGACACAAGAAAAATTAATCTTTTTCAAAGAATTAAACTTGGCCTGTACAGGGATCGAACCTGTGACCTTGGCGTTATTAGCACCACGCTCTGACCAACTGAGCTAACAGGCCAATTTGCACATCTGCTGGAGGACCAGCACAGGAAGCAGTGCTAATGATAGTTCAACCGGGAGATTTGGAAAGCTTAATTTCAGCTGTTTAATATGAATTAACTTTCATATTATCAACATGAAGAAACTAATATGACTTCAAAAAAATTGCAATACAAAAGGGATTTCCATACTTAGTGTAAGAATTTTGAACCACTAACGTTTTTTCCACGTGGTTTAGCAATAAATAAATATTCATCACCTATATTTAATTGATTCATCTAATCATTCTATCAGCTTCTGCGCAAAGGAAATATAGAGGTAAACATGATACAGAAGAAAATACATCTATTTTCAACATTAAAGGAGAATCAAGTATTGGCTTGGAGACTGATTGAAATTATGTCCTTTGCGTTTTTAACTTCATGCTCTAACAGACTAAACTAATAGGCTCACTAAATATATAGAATACTTTTGAAGAATTAGCAGATGATGAAATGCTACTGATTCCATCCAATCCTTCAAGCAGCGTGTGATTCAAGGAGATAAACAGTCCAAAATGAGACACTAGAAAAATTAATCTTTTTTCAAACAATTAAACTTGGCCTGTACAGGGATCGAACCTGTGACCTTGGCGTTATTAGCACCACGCTCTAACCATCTGAGCTAACAGGCCATTTTGAACATCTACCTGGAGGTCCAGCAAATGAAGAAGGGCAAATGATAGTTAACCCAGGAGATTTGGAAAGCTTAATTTCAGCAGTTTACCATGTAGTTATTGTTATATATTATCAACATGAAGAAACTAATATGACTTAAAAAAAAATTACAATACAAAAGAGATTTTCATACTTTGTGTTAGAACTTAGAACATTAACGTTTTTTCCATGTGGTTAAGCAATAAATAAATATTCATCACCTATATTGAATTGATTCATCTAATCATTTTATCAGCTTCTCCTCAAAGGAAATATAGAGATAAACATGATACAGTAGAAAATACATCTGTTTTCAACATTAAAGGAGCATCAAGTATTGGTTTGGAGACTGATTGAAAGTATGTCCTTGGCGTTTTCAACTTCATGCTCTAACAGACTAAACTAATAGAGTCACTAAATATATAGCATACTACTGAAGATGAAGCAGATGATGAAGTCCTACTGATTGTTAATCCGGGATAGTTGGAAAGCTTATATTCAGCTGTTTACATTCATAGTATCTTTATATATTATCAACAAGACTAAACAAAAATGATCTCACTAAATTGCAATAAATAAGAGATTTAGTTACTTGGCGTTAGAACTTAGAACCATTAATAGATATTCCAGGCGCTTTAAGAATAGTAATTAATTCTATAATTATATCAAATGTATTCATCCAATCCTTCAAGCAGCGTTTGATCCAAGGAGATAAACAGTACAAAATGAGACACAAGAAAAATTCATCTTTTTTCAAAGAATTAAACTTGGCCTGTACAGGGATCGAACCTGTGACCTTGGCGTTATTAGCACCACGCTCTAACCAACTGAGCTAACAGGCCAATTTGCACATCTTCTGGAGGACCAGCACAGGAAGCAGTGCTAATGATAGTTCAACCGGGAGATTTGGAAAGCTTAATTTCAGCTGTTTAATATGAATTAACTTTCATATTATCAACATGAATAAACTAATATGACTTCAAAAAAATTGCAATACAAAAGAGATTTCCATACTTAGTGTTAGAATTTTGAACCAGTGACGTTTTTTCCACGTGGTTTAGCAATAAATAAATATTCATCACCTATATTCAATTGATTCATCTAATCATTCTATCAGCTTCTGAGCAAAGGAAATATGGAGGTAGACATGATACAGAAGAAAATACATCTATTTTCAACATTAAAGGAGCTTCAAATATTGGCTTGGAGACTGATTGAAATTATGTCCTTTGCGTTTTTAACTTCATGCTCTAACAGACTAAACTAATAGAGTCACTAAATATATAGCATACTATTGAAGATGAAGCAGAAGATGAAGTCCTACTGATTGTTAATCCGGGATAGTTGGAAAGCTTATATTCAGCTGTTTACATTCATAGTATCTTTATATATTATCAACAAGACTAAACAAAAATGATCTCAATAAATTGCAATAAATAAAAGATTTAGTTACGTGGCGTTAGAACTTAGAACCATTAATAGATATTCCAGGCGCTTTAAGAATAGTAATTAATTCTATAAATATATCAAATGTATTCATCCAATCCTTCAAGCAGCGTTTGATCCAAGGAGACAAACAGTCCAAAATGAGACACAAGAAATATTCATCTTTTTTCAAAGCATTAAACTTGGCCTGTACAGGGATCGAACCTGTGACCTTGGCATTATTAGCATCACGCTCTAACCAACTGAGCTAACAGGCCAATTTGCACATCTTCTGGAGGACCAGCACAGGAAGCAGTGCTAATGATAGTTCAACCGGGAGATTTGGAAAGCTTAATTTCAGCTGTTTAATATGAATTAACTTTCATATTATCAACATGAAGAAACTAATATGACTTCAAAAAAATTGCAATACAAAAGAGATTTCCATACTTAGTTTTAGAATTTTGAACCAGTGACGTTTTTTCCACGTGGTTTAGCAATAAATAAATATTCATCACCTATATTCAATTGATTCATCTAATCATTCTATCAGCTTCTGCGCAAAGGAAATATGGAGGTAAACATGATACAGAAGAAAATACATCTATTTTCAAGATTAAAGGAGAATCAAGTATTGGCTTGGAGACTGATTGAAATTATGTCCTTTCCGTTTTTAACTTCATGCTCTAACAGACTAAACTAATAGGCTCACTAAATATATAGAATACTTTTGAAGAATTAGCAGATGATGAAATGCTACTGATTCCATCCAATCCTTTAAGCAGCGTGTGATTCAAGGAGATAAACAGTCCAAAATGAGACACAAGAAAAATTCATCTTTGTTCAAACAATTAAACTTGGCCTGTACAGGGATCGAACCTGTGACCTTGGCGTTATTAGCACCACGCTCTAACCATCTGAGCTAACAGGCCATTTTGCACAACTACCTGGAGGTCCAGCAAATGAAGAAGGGCAAATGATAGTTAACCCAGGAGATTTGGAAAGCTTAATTTCAGCAGTTTACCATGAAGTTATTGTTATATATTATCAACATGAAGAAACTAATATGACTTAAAAAAAATTACAATACAAAAGAGATTTTCATACTTAGTGTTAGAACTTAGAACCATTAACGTTTTTTCCATGTGGTTAAGCAATAAATAAATATTCATCACCTATATTGAATTGATTCATCTAATCATTTTATCAGCTTCTCCTCAAAGGAAATATAGAGATAAACATGATACAGTAGAAAATACATCTATTTTCAACATTAAAGGAGCATCAAGTATTGGCTTGGAGACTGATTGAAAGTATATCCTTGGCGTTTTTAACTTCATGCTCTAACAGACTAAACTAATAGAGTCACTAAATATATAGCATACTACTGAAGATGAAGCAGATGATGAAGTCCTACTGATTGTTAATCCGGGATAGTTGGAAAGCTTATATTCAGCTGTTTACATTCATAGTATCTTTATATATTATCAACAAGACTAAACAAAAATGATCTCAATAAATTGCAATAAATAAGAGATTTAGTTACTGGGCGTTAGAACTTAGAACCATTAATAGATATTCCAGGCGCTTTAAGAATAGTAATTAATTCTATAATTATATCAAATGTATTCATCCAATCCTTCAAGCAGCGTTTGATCCAAGGAGATAAACAGTCCAAAATGAGACACAAGAAATATTCATCTTTTTTCAAAGCATTAAACTTGGCCTGTACAGGGATCGAACCTGTGACCTTGGCATTATTAGCATCACGCTCTAACCAACTGAGCTAACAGGCCAATTTGCACATCTTCTGGAGGACCAGCACAGGAAGCAGTGCTAATGATAGTTCAACCGGGAGATTTGGAAAGCTTAATTTCAGCTGTTTAATATGAATTAACTTTCATATTATCAACATGAAGAAACTAATATGACTTCAAAAAAATTGCAATACAAAAGAGATTTCCATACTTAGTTTTAGAATTTTGAACCAGTGACGTTTTTTCCACGTGGTTTAGCAATAAATAAATATTCATCACCTATATTCAATTGATTCATCTAATCATTCTATCAGCTTCTGCGCAAAGGAAATATGGAGGTAAACATGATACAGAAGAAAATACATCTATTTTCAAGATTAAAGGAGAATCAAGTATTGGCTTGGAGACTGATTGAAATTATGTCCTTTCCGTTTTTAACTTCATGCTCTAACAGACTAAACTAATAGGCTCACTAAATATATAGAATACTTTTGAAGAATTAGCAGATGATGAAATGCTACTGATTCCATCCAATCCTTTAAGCAGCGTGTGATTCAAGGAGATAAACAGTCCAAAATGAGACACAAGAAAAATTCATCTTTGTTCAAACAATTAAACTTGGCCTGTACAGGGATCGAACCTGTGACCTTGGCGTTATTAGCACCACGCTCTAACCATCTGAGCTAACAGGCCATTTTGCACAACTACCTGGAGGTCCAGCAAATGAAGAAGGGCAAATGATAGTTAACCCAGGAGATTTGGAAAGCTTAATTTCAGCAGTTTACCATGAAGTTATTGTTATATATTATCAACATGAAGAAACTAATATGACTTAAAAAAAATTACAATACAAAAGAGATTTTCATACTTAGTGTTAGAACTTAGAACCATTAACGTTTTTTCCATGTGGTTAAGCAATAAATAAATATTCATCACCTATATTGAATTGATTCATCTAATCATTTTATCAGCTTCTCCTCAAAGGAAATATAGAGATAAACATGATACAGTAGAAAATACATCTATTTTCAACATTAAAGGAGCATCAAGTGTTGGCTTGGAGACTGATTGAAAGTATGTCCTTGGCGTTTTTAACTTCATGCTCTAACAGACTAAACTAATAGAGTCACTAAATATATAGCATACTACTGAAGATGAAGCAGATGATGAAGTCCTACTGATTGTTAATCCGGGATAGTTGGAAAGCTTATATTCAGCTGTTTACATTCATAGTATCTTTATATATTATCAACAAGACTAAACAAAAAGATCTCAATAAATTGCAATAAATAAGAGATTTAGTTACTGGGCGTTAGAACTTAGAACCATTAATAGATATTCCAGGCGCTTTAAGAATAGTAATTAATTCTATAATTATATCAAATGTATTCATCCAATCCTTCAAGCAGCGTTTGATCCAAGGAGATAAACAGTCCAAAATGAGACACAAGAAAAATTCATCTTTTTTCAAAGAATTAAACTTGGCCTCTACAGGGATCGAACCTGTGACCTTTGCGTTATTAGCACCACGCTTTAACCAACTGAGCTAACAGGCCAATTTGCACATCTTCTGGAGGACCAGCACAGGAAGCAGTGCTAATGATAGTTCAACCGGGAGATTTGGAAAGCTTAATTTCAGCTGTTTAATATGAATTACCTTTCATATTATCAACATGAAGAAACTAATATGACTTCAAAAAAATTGCAGTACAAAAGAGATTTCCATACTTAGTGTTAGAATTTTGAACCAGTAACGTTTTTTCCACGTGGTTTAGCAATAAATAAATATTCATCACCTATATTCAATTGATTCATCTAATCATTCTATCAGCTTCTGCGCAAAGGAAATATAGAGGTAAACATGATACAGAAGAAAATACATCTATTTTCAACATTAAAGGAGAATCAAGTATTGGCTTGGAGACTGATTGAAATTATGTCCTTTGCGTTTTTAACTTCATGCTCTAACAGACTAAACTAATAGGCTCACTAAATATATAGAATACTTTTGAAGAATTAGCAGATGATGAAATGCTACTGATTCCATCCAATCCTTCAAGCAGCGTGTGATTCAAGGAGATAAACAGTCCAAAATGAGACACTAGAAAAATTAATCTTTTTTCAAACAATTAAACTTGGCCTGTACAGGGATCGAACCTGTGACCTTGGCGTTATTAGCACCACGCTCTAACCATCTGAGCTAACAGGCCATTTTGCACAACTACCTGGAGGTCCAGCAAATGAAGAAGGGCAAATGATAGTTAACCCAGGAGATTTGGAAAGCTTAATTTCAGCAGTTTACCATGAAGTTATTGTTATATATTATCAACATGAAGAAACTAATATGACTTAAAAAAAATTACAATACAAAAGAGATTTTCATACTTAGTGTTAGAACTTAGAACCATTAACATTTTTTCCATGTGGTTAAGCAATAAATAAATATTCATCACCTATATTGAATTGATTCATCTAATCATTTTATCAGCTTCTCCTCAAAGGAAATATAGAGATAAACATGATACAGTAGAAAATACATCTATTTTCAACATTAAAGGAGCATCAAGTGTTGGCTTGGAGACTGATTGAAAGTATGTCCTTGGCGTTTTTAACTTCATGCTCTAACAGACTAAACTAATAGAGTCACTAAATATATAGCATACTACTGAAGATGAAGCAGATGATGAAGTCCTACTGATTGTTAATCCGGGATAGTTGGAAAGCTTATATTCAGCTGTTTACATTCATAGTATCTTTATATATTATCAACAAGACTAAACAAAAATGATCTCAATAAATTGCAATAAATAAGAGATTTAGTTACTGGGCGTTAGAACTTAGAACCATTAATAGATATTCCAGGCGCTTTAAGAATAGTAATTAATTCTATAATTATATCAAATGTATTCATCCAATCCTTCAAGCAGCGTTTGATCCAAGGAGATAAACAGTCCAAAATGAGACACAAGAAAAATTCATCTTTTTTCAAAGAACTAAACTTGGCCTGTACAGGGATCGAACCTGTGACCTTTGCGTTATTAGCACCACGCTTTAACCAACTGAGCTAACAGGCCAATTTGCACATCTTCTGGAGGACCAGCACAGGAAGCAGTGCTAATGATAGTTCAACCGGGAGATTTGGAAAGCTTAATTTCAGCTGTTTAATATGAATTAACTTTCATATTATCAACATGAAGAAACTAATATGACTTCAAAAAAATTGCAATACAAAAGAGATTTCCATACTTAGTTTTAGAATTTTGAACCAGTGACGTTTTTTCCACGTGGTTTAGCAATAAATAAATATTCATCACCTATATTCAATTGATTCATCTAATCATTCTATCAGCTTCTGCGCAAAGGAAATATGGAGGTAAACATGATACAGAAGAAAATACATCTATTTTCAAGATTAAAGGAGAATCAAGTATTGGCTTGGAGACTGATTGAAATTATGTCCTTTCCGTTTTTAACTTCATGCTCTAACAGACTAAACTAATAGGCTCACTAAATATATAGAATACTTTTGAAGAATTAGCAGATGATGAAATGCTACTGATTCCATCCAATCCTTTAAGCAGCGTGTGATTCAAGGAGATAAACAGTCCAAAATGAGACACAAGAAAAATTCATCTTTGTTCAAACAATTAAACTTGGCCTGTACAGGGATCGAACCTGTGACCTTGGCGTTATTAGCACCACGCTCTAACCATCTGAGCTAACAGGCCATTTTGCACAACTACCTGGAGGTCCAGCAAATGAAGAAGGGCAAATGATAGTTAACCCAGGAGATTTGGAAAGCTTAATTTCAGCAGTTTACCATGAAGTTATTGTTATATATTATCAACATGAAGAAACTAATATGACTTAAAAAAAATTACAATACAAAAGAGATTTTCATACTTAGTGTTAGAACTTAGAACCATTAACGTTTTTTCCATGTGGTTAAGCAATAAATAAATATTCATCACCTATATTGAATTGATTCATCTAATCATTTTATCAGCTTCTCCTCAAAGGAAATATAGAGATAAACATGATACAGTAGAAAATACATCTATTTTCAACATTAAAGGAGCATCAAGTATTGGCTTGGAGACTGATTGAAAGTATGTCCTTGGCGTTTTTAACTTCATGCTCTAACAGACTAAACTAATAGAGTCACTAAATATATAGCATACTACTGAAGATGAAGCAGATGATGAAGTCCTACTGATTGTTAATCCGGGATAGTTGGAAAGCTTATATTCAGCTGTTTACATTCATAGTATCTTTATATATTATCAACAAGACTAAACAAAAATGATCTCAATAAATTGCAATAAATAAGAGATTTAGTTACTGGGCGTTAGAACTTAGAACCATTAATAGATATTCCAGGCGCTTTAAGAATAGTAATTAATTCTATAATTATATCAAATGTATTCATCCAATCCTTCAAGCAGCGTTTGATCCAAGGAGATAAACAGTCCAAAATGAGACACAAGAAAAATTCATCTTTTTTCAAAGAATTAAACTTGGCCTGTACAGGGATCGAACCTGTGACCTTGGCGTTATTAGCACCACGCTCTAACCAACTGAGCTAACAGGCCAATTTGCACATCTTCTGGAGGACCAGCACAGGAAGCAGTGCTAATGATAGTTCAACCGGGAGATTTGGAAAGCTTAATTTCAGCTGTTTAATATGAATTAACTTTCATATTATCAACATGAAGAAACAAATATGACTTCAAAAAAATTGCAATACAAAAGAGATTTCCATACTTAGTGTTAGAATTTTGAACCAGTAACGTTTTTTCCACGTGGTTTAGCAATAAATAAATATTCATCACCTATATTCAATTGATTCATCTAATCATTCTATCAGCTTCTGCGCAAAGGAAATATGGAGGTAAACATGATACAGAAGAAAATACATCTATTTTCAACATTAAAGGAGCTTCAAATATTGGCTTGGAGACTGATTGAAATTATGTCCTTTGCGTTTTTAACTTCATGCTCTAACAGACTAAACTAATAGGCTCACTAAATATATAGAATACTTTTGAAGAATTAGCAGATGATGAAATGCTACTGATTCCATCCAATCCTTCAAGCAGCGTGTGATTCAAGAAGATTAACAGTCCAAAATGAGACACAAGAAAAATTAATCTTTGTTCAAACAATTGAACTTGGCCTGTACAGGGATCGAACCTGTGACCTTGGCGTTATTAGCACAATGCTCTAACCATCTGAGCCAACAGGTCATTTTGCACAACTACCTGGAGGTCCAGCAAATGAAGATGGGCAAATGATAGTTAACCCAGGAGATTTGGAAAGCTTAATTTCAGCAGTTTACCATGAAGTTATTGTTATATATTATCAACATGAAGAAACTAATACGACTTAAAAAAAATTACAATACAAAAGAGATTTTCATACTTAGTGTTAGAACTTAGAACCATTAACGTTTTTTCCATGTGGTTAAGCAATAAATAAATATTCATCACCTATATTGAATTGATTCATCTAATCATTTTATCAGCTTCTCCTCAAAGGAAATATAGAGATAAACATGATACAGTAGAAAATACATCTATTTTCAACATTAAAGGAGCATCAAGTGTTGGCTTGGAGACTGATTGAAAGTATGTCCTTGGCGTTTTTTTAACTTCATGCTCTAACAGACTAAACTAATAGAGTCACTAAATATATAGCATACTACTGAAGATGAAGCAGATGATGAAGTCCTACTGATTGTTAATCCGGGATAGTTGGAAAGCTTATATTCAGCTGTTTACATTCATAGTATCTTTATATATTATCAACAAGACTAAACAAAAATGATCTCAATAAATTGCAATAAATAAGAGATTTAGTTACTGGGCGTTAGAACTTAGAACCATTAATAGATATTCCAGGCGCTTTAAGAATAGTAATTAATTCTATAATTATATCAAATGTATTCATCCAATCCTTCAAGCAGCGTTTGATCCAAGGAGATAAACAGTCCAAAATGAGACACAAGAAAAATTCATCTTTTTTCAAAGAATTAAACTTGGCCTGTACAGGGATCGAACCTGTGACCTTTGCGTTATTAGCACCACGCTTTAACCAACTGAGCTAACAGGCCAATTTGCACATCTTCTGGAGGACCAGCACAGGAAGCAGTGCTAATGATAGTTCAACCGGGAGATTTGGAAAGCTTAATTTCAGCTGTTTAATATGAATTACCTTTCATATTATCAACATGAAGAAACTAATATGACTTCAAAAAAATTGCAATACAAAAGAGATTTCCATACTTAGTGTTAGAATTTTGAACCAGTAACGTTTTTTCCACGTGGTTTAGCAATAAATAAATATTCATCACCTATATTCAATTGATTCATCTAATCATTCTATCAGCTTCTGCGCAAAGGAAATATAGAGGTAAACATGATACAGAAGAAAATACATCTATTTTCAACATTAAAGGAGAATCAAGTATTGGCTTGGAGACTGATTGAAATTATGTCCTTTGCGTTTTTAACTTCATGCTCTAACAGACTAAACTAATAGGCTCACTAAATATATAGAATACTTTTGAAGAATTAGCAGATGATGAAATGCTACTGATTCCATCCAATCCTTCAAGCAGCGTGTGATTCAAGGAGATAAACAGTCCAAAATGAGACACTAGAAAAATTAATCTTTTTTCAAACAATTAAACTTGGCCTGTACAGGGATCGAACCTGTGACCTTGGCGTTATTAGCACCACGCTCTAACCATCTGAGCTAACAGGCCATTTTGCACAACTACCTGGAGGTCCAGCAAATGAAGAAGGGCAAATGATAGTTAACCCAGGAGATTTGGAAAGCTTAATTTCAGCAGTTTACCATGAAGTTATTGTTATATATTATCAACATGAAGAAACTAATATGACTTAAAAAAAATTACAATACAAAAGAGATTTTCATACTTAGTGTTAGAACTTAGAACCATTAACATTTTTTCCATGTGGTTAAGCAATAAATAAATATTCATCACCTATATTGAATTGATTCATCTAATCATTTTATCAGCTTCTCCTCAAAGGAAATATAGAGATAAACATGATACAGTAGAAAATACATCTATTTTCAACATTAAAGGAGCATCAAGTGTTGGCTTGGAGACTGATTGAAAGTATGTCCTTGGCGTTTTTAACTTCATGCTCTAACAGACTAAACTAATAGAGTCACTAAATATATAGCATACTACTGAAGATGAAGCAGATGATGAAGTCCTACTGATTGTTAATCCGGGATAGTTGGAAAGCTTATATTCAGCTGTTTACATTCATAGTATCTTTATATATTATCAACAAGACTAAACAAAAATGATCTCAATAAATTGCAATAAATAAGAGATTTAGTTACTGGGCGTTAGAACTTAGAACCATTAATAGATATTCCAGGCGCTTTAAGAATAGTAATTAATTCTATAATTATATCAAATGTATTCATCTAATCCTTCAAGCAGCGTTTGATCCAAGGAGATAAACAGTCCAAAATGAGACACAAGAAAAATTCATCTTTTTTCAAAGAATTAAACTTGGCATGTACAGGGATCGAACCTGTGACCTTTGCATTATTAGCACCACGCTCTAACCAACTGAGCTAACAGGCCAATTTGCACATCTTCTGGAGGACCAGCACAGGAAGCAGTGCTAATGATAGTTCAACCGGGAGATTTGGAAAGCTTAATTTCAGCTGTTTAATATGAATTAACTTTCATATTATCAACATGAAGAAACTAATATGACTTCAAAAAAATTGCAATACAAAAGAGATTTCCATACTTAGTGTTAGAATTTTGAACCAGTAACGTTTTTTCCACGTGGTTTAGCAATAAATAAATATTCATCACCTATATTGAATTGATTCATCTAATCATTTTATCAGCTTCTCCTCAAAGGAAATATAGAGATAAACATGATACAGTAGAAAATACATCTATTTTCAACATTAAAGGAGCATCAAGTGTTGGCTTGGAGACTGATTGAAAGTATGTCCTTGGCGTTTTTAACTTCATGCTCTAACAGACTAAACTAATAGAGTCACTAAATATATAGCATACTACTGAAGATGAAGCAGATGATGAAGTCCTACTGATTGTTAATCCGGGATAGTTGGAAAGCTTATATTCAGCTGTTTACATTCATAGTATCTTTATATATTATCAACAAGACTAAACAAAAATGATCTCAATAAATTGCAGTAATAAGAGATTTAGTTACTGGGCGTTAGAACTTAGAACCATTAATAGATATTCCAGGCGCTTTAAGAATAGTAATTAATTCTATAATTATATCAAATGTATTCATCCAATCCTTCAAGCAGCGTTTGATCCAAGGAGATAAACAGTCCAAAATGAGACACAAGAAAAATTCATCTTTTTTCAAAGAATTAAACTTGGCCTGTACAGGGATCGAACCTGTGACCTTTGCGTTATTAGCACCACGCTTTAACCAACTGAGCTAACAGGCCAATTTGCACATCTTCTGGAGGACCAGCACAGGAAGCAGTGCTAATGATAGTTCAACCGGGAGATTTGGAAAGCTTAATTTCAGCTGTTTAATATGAATTACCTTTCATATTATCAACATGAAGAAACTAATATGACTTCAAAAAAATTGCAATACAAAAGAGATTTCCATACTTAGTGTTAGAATTTTGAACCAGTAACGTTTTTTCCACGTGGTTTAGCAATAAATAAATATTCATCACCTATATTCAATTGATTCATCTAATCATTCTATCAGCTTCTGCGCAAAGGAAATATAGAGGTAAACATGATACAGAAGAAAATACATCTATTTTCAACATTAAAGGAGAATCAAGTATTGGCTTGGAGACTGATTGAAATTATGTCCTTTGCGTTTTTAACTTCATGCTCTAACAGACTAAACTAATAGGCTCACTAAATATATAGAATACTTTTGAAGAATTAGCAGATGATGAAATGCTACTGATTCCATCCAATCCTTCAAGCAGCGTGTGATTCAAGGAGATAAACAGTCCAAAATGAGACACTAGAAAAATTAATCTTTTTTCAAACAATTAAACTTGGCCTGTACAGGGATCGAACCTGTGACCTTGGCGTTATTAGCACCACGCTCTAACCATCTGAGCTAACAGGCCATTTTGCACAACTACCTGGAGGTCCAGCAAATGAAGAAGGGCAAATGATAGTTAACCCAGGAGATTTGGAAAGCTTAATTTCAGCAGTTTACCATGAAGTTATTGTTATATATTATCAACATGAAGAAACTAATATGACTTAAAAAAAATTACAATACAAAAGAGATTTTCATACTTAGTGTTAGAACTTAGAACCATTAACATTTTTTCCATGTGGTTAAGCAATAAATAAATATTCATCACCTATATTGAATTGATTCATCTAATCATTTTATCAGCTTCTCCTCAAAGGAAATATAGAGATAAACATGATACAGTAGAAAATACATCTATTTTCAACATTAAAGGAGCATCAAGTGTTGGCTTGGAGACTGATTGAAAGTATGTCCTTGGCGTTTTTAACTTCATGCTCTAACAGACTAAACTAATAGAGTCACTAAATATATAGCATACTACTGAAGATGAAGCAGATGATGAAGTCCTACTGATTGTTAATCCGGGATAGTTGGAAAGCTTATATTCAGCTGTTTACATTCATAGTATCTTTATATATTATCAACAAGACTAAACAAAAATGATCTCAATAAATTGCAATAAATAAGAGATTTAGTTACTGGGCGTTAGAACTTAGAACCATTAATAGATATTCCAGGCGCTTTAAGAATAGTAATTAATTCTATAATTATATCAAATGTATTCATCTAATCCTTCAAGCAGCGTTTGATCCAAGGAGATAAACAGTCCAAAATGAGACACAAGAAAAATTCATCTTTTTTCAAAGAATTAAACTTGGCATGTACAGGGATCGAACCTGTGACCTTTGCATTATTAGCACCACGCTCTAACCAACTGAGCTAACAGGCCAATTTGCACATCTTCTGGAGGACCAGCACAGGAAGCAGTGCTAATGATAGTTCAACCGGGAGATTTGGAAAGCTTAATTTCAGCTGTTTAATATGAATTAACTTTCATATTATCAACATGAAGAAACTAATATGACTTCAAAAAAATTGCAATACAAAAGAGATTTCCATACTTAGTGTTAGAATTTTGAACCAGTAACGTTTTTTCCACGTGGTTTAGCAATAAATAAATATTCATCACCTATATTGAATTGATTCATCTAATCATTTTATCAGCTTCTCCTCAAAGGAAATATAGAGATAAACATGATACAGTAGAAAATACATCTATTTTCAACATTAAAGGAGCATCAAGTGTTGGCTTGGAGACTGATTGAAAGTATGTCCTTGGCGTTTTTAACTTCATGCTCTAACAGACTAAACTAATAGAGTCACTAAATATATAGCATACTACTGAAGATGAAGCAGATGATGAAGTCCTACTGATTGTTAATCCGGGATAGTTGGAAAGCTTATATTCAGCTGTTTACATTCATAGTATCTTTATATATTATCAACAAGACTAAACAAAAATGATCTCAATAAATTGCAATAAATAAGAGATTTAGTTACTGGGCGTTAGAACTTAGAACCATTAATAGATATTCCAGGCGCTTTAAGAATAGTAATTAATTCTATAATTATATCAAATGTATTCATCCAATCCTTCAAGCAGCGTTTGATCCAAGGAGATAAACAGTCCAAAATGAGACACAAGAAAAATTCATCTTTTTTCAAAGAATTAAACTTGGCCTGTACAGGGATCGAACCTGTGACCTTTGCGTTATTAGCACCACGCTTTAACCAACTGAGCTAACAGGCCAATTTGCACATCTTCTGGAGGACCAGCACAGGAAGCAGTGCTAATGATAGTTCAACCGGGAGATTTGGAAAGCTTAATTTCAGCTGTTTAATATGAATTACCTTTCATATTATCAACATGAAGAAACTAATATGACTTCAAAAAAATTGCAATACAAAAGAGATTTCCATACTTAGTGTTAGAATTTTGAACCGTAACGTTTTTTCCACGTGGTTTAGCAATAAATAAATATTCATCACCTATATTCAATTGATTCATCTAATCATTCTATCAGCTTCTGCGCAAAGGAAATATAGAGGTAAACATGATACAGAAGAAAATACATCTATTTTCAACATTAAAGGAGAATCAAGTATTGGCTTGGAGACTGATTGAAATTATGTCCTTTGCGTTTTTAACTTCATGCTCTAACAGACTAAACTAATAGGCTCACTAAATATATAGAATACTTTTGAAGAATTAGCAGATGATGAAATGCTACTGATTCCATCCAATCCTTCAAGCAGCGTGTGATTCAAGGAGATAAACAGTCCAAAATGAGACACTAGAAAAATTAATCTTTTTTCAAACAATTAAACTTGGCCTGTACAGGGATCGAACCTGTGACCTTGGCGTTATTAGCACCATGCTCTAACCATCTGAGCTAACAGGCCATTTTGCACAACTACCTGGAGGTCCAGCAAATGAAGAAGGGCAAATGATAGTTAACCCAGGAGATTTGGAAAGCTTAATTTCAGCAGTTTACCATGAAGTTATTGTTATATATTATCAACATGAAGAAACTAATATGACTTAAAAAAAATTACAATACAAAAGAGATTTTCATACTTAGTGTTAGAACTTAGAACCATTAACATTTTTTCCATGTGGTTAAGCAATAAATAAATATTCATCACCTATATTGAATTGATTCATCTAATCATTTTATCAGCTTCTCCTCAAAGGAAATATAGAGATAAACATGATACAGTAGAAAATACATCTATTTTCAACATTAAAGGAGCATCAAGTGTTGGCTTGGAGACTGATTGAAAGTATGTCCTTGGCGTTTTTAACTTCATGCTCTAACAGACTAAACTAATAGAGTCACTAAATATATAGCATACTACTGAAGATGAAGCAGATGATGAAGTCCTACTGATTGTTAATCCGGGATAGTTGGAAAGCTTATATTCAGCTGTTTACATTCATAGTATCTTTATATATTATCAACAAGACTAAACAAAAATGATCTCAATAAATTGCAATAAATAAGAGATTTAGTTACTGGGCGTTAGAACTTAGAACCATTAATAGATATTCCAGGCGCTTTAAGAATAGTAATTAATTCTATAATTATATCAAATGTATTCATCCAATCCTTCAAGCAGCGTTTGATCCAAGGAGATAAACAGTCCAAAATGAGACACAAGAAAAATTCATCTTTTTTCAAAGAATTAAACTTGGCCTGTACAGGGATCGAACCTGTGACCTTTGCGTTATTAGCACCACGCTTTAACCAACTGAGCTAACAGGCCAATTTGCACATCTTCTGGAGGACCAGCACAGGAAGCAGTGCTAATGATAGTTCAACCGGGAGATTTGGAAAGCTTAATTTCAGCTGTTTAATATGAATTACCTTTCATATTATCAACATGAAGAACCTAATATGACTTCAAAAAAATTGCAATACAAAAGAGATTTCCATACTTAGTGTTAGAATTTTGAACCAGTAACGTTTTTTCCACGTGGTTTAGCAATAAATAAATATTCATCACCTATATTCAATTGATTCATCTAATCATTCTATCAGCTTCTGCGCAAAGGAAATATAGAGGTAAACATGATACAGAAGAAAATACATCTATTTTCAACATTAAAGGAGAATCAAGTATTGGCTTGGAGACTGATTGAAATTATGTCCTTTGCGTTTTTAACTTCATGCTCTAACAGACTAAACTAATAGGCTCACTAAATATATAGAATACTTTTGAAGAATTAGCAGATGATGAAATGCTACTGATTCCATCCAATCCTTCAAGCAGCGTGTGATTCAAGGAGATAAACAGTCCAAAATGAGACACTAGAAAAATTAATCTTTTTTCAAACAATTAAACTTGGCCTGTACAGGGATCGAACCTGTGACCTTGGCGTTATTAGCACCACGCTCTAACCATCTGAGCTAACAGGCCATTTTGCACAACTACCTGGAGGTCCAGCAAATGAAGAAGGGCAAATGATAGTTAACCCAGGAGATTTGGAAAGCTTAATTTCAGCAGTTTACCATGAAGTTATTGTTATATATTATCAACATGAAGAAACTAATATGACTTAAAAAAAATTACAATACAAAAGAGATTTTCATACTTAGTGTTAGAACTTAGAACCATTAACATTTTTTCCATGTGGTTAAGCAATAAATAAATATTCATCACCTATATTGAATTGATTCATCTAATCATTTTATCAGCTTCTCCTCAAAGGAAATATAGAGATAAACATGATACAGTAGAAAATACATCTATTTTCAACATTAAAGGAGCATCAAGTGTTGGCTTGGAGACTGATTGAAAGTATGTCCTTGGCGTTTTTAACTTCATGCTCTAACAGACTAAACTAATAGAGTCACTAAATATATAGCATACTACTGAAGATGAAGCAGATGATGAAGTCCTACTGATTGTTAATCCGGGATAGTTGGAAAGCTTATATTCAGCTGTTTACATTCATAGTATCTTTATATATTATCAACAAGACTAAACAAAAATGATCTCAATAAATTGCAATAAATAAGAGATTTAGTTACTGGGCGTTAGAACTTAGAACCATTAATAGATATTCCAGGCGCTTTAAGAATAGTAATTAATTCTATAATTATATCAAATGTATTCATCTAATCCTTCAAGCAGCGTTTGATCCAAGGAGATAAACAGTCCAAAATGAGACACAAGAAAAATTCATCTTTTTTCAAAGAATTAAACTTGGCATGTACAGGGATCGAACCTGTGACCTTTGCATTATTAGCACCACGCTCTAACCAACTGAGCTAACAGGCCAATTTGCACATCTTCTGGAGGACCAGCACAGGAAGCAGTGCTAATGATAGTTCAACCGGGAGATTTGGAAAGCTTAATTTCAGCTGTTTAATATGAATTAACTTTCATATTATCAACATGAAGAAACTAATATGACTTCAAAAAAATTGCAATACAAAAGAGATTTCCATACTTAGTGTTAGAATTTTGAACCAGTAACGTTTTTTCCACGTGGTTTAGCAATAAATAAATATTCATCACCTATATTCAATTGATTCATCTAATCATTCTATCAGCTTCTGCGCAAAGGAAATATAGAGGTAAACATGATACAGAAGAAAATACATCTATTTTCAACATTAAAGGAGAATCAAGTATTGGCTTGGAGACTGATTGAAATTATGTCCTTTGCGTTTTTAACTTCATGCTCTAACAGACTAAACTAATAGGCTCACTAAATATATAGAATACTTTTGAAGAATTAGCAGATGATGAAATGCTACTGATTCCATCCAATCCTTCAAGCAGCGTGTGATTCAAGGAGATAAACAGTCCAAAATGAGACACTAGAAAAATTAATCTTTTTTCAAACAATTAAACTTGGCCTGTACAGGGATCGAACCTGTGACCTTGGCGTTATTAGCACCACGCTCTAACCATCTGAGCTAACAGGCCATTTTGCACAACTACCTGGAGGTCCAGCAAATGAAGAAGGGCAAATGATAGTTAACCCAGGAGATTTGGAAAGCTTAATTTCAGCAGTTTACCATGAAGTTATTGTTATATATTATCAACATGAAGAAACTAATATGTCTTAAAAAAAATTACAATACAAAAGAGATTTTCATACTTAGTGTTAGAACTTAGAACCATTAACGTTTTTTCCATGTGGTTAAGCAATAAATAAATATTCATCACCTATATTGAATTGATTCATCTAATCATTTTATCAGCTTCTCCTCAAAGGAAATATAGAGATAAACATGATGCAGTAGAAAATACATCTATTTTCAACATTAAAGGAGCATCAAGTATTGGCTTGGAGACTGATTGAAAGTATGTCCTTGTCGTTTTTAACTTCATGCTCTAACAGACTAAACTAATAGAGTCACTAAATATATAGCATACTACTGAAGATGAAGCAGATGATGAAGTCCTACTGATTGCTAATCCGGGATAGTTGGAAAGCTTATATTCAGCTGTTTACATTCATAGTATCTTTATATATTATCAACAAGACTAAACAAAAATGATCTCAATAAATTGCAATAAATAAGAGATTTAGTTACTGGGCGTTAGAACTTAGAACCATTAATAGATATTCCAAGCGCTTTAAGAATAGTAATTAATTCTATAATTATATCAAATGTATTCATCCAATCCTTCAAGCAGCGTTTGATCCAAGGAGATAAACAGTCCAAAATGAGACACAAGAAAAATTCATCTTTTTTCAAAGAATTAAACTTGGCCTGTACAGGGATCGAACCTGTGACCTTGGAGTTATTAGCACCACGCTCTAACCAACTGAGCTAACAGGCCAATTTGCACATCTTCTGGAGGACCAGCACAGGAAGCAGTGCTAATGATAGTTCAACCGGGAGATTTGGAAAGCTTAATTTCAGCTGTTTAATATGAATTAACTTCCATATTATCAACATGAAGAAACTAATATAACTTCAAAAAAATTGCAATACAAAAGAGATTTCCATACTTAGTGTTAGAATTTTGAACCACTAACGTTTTTTCCACGTGGTTTAGCAATAAATAAATATTCATCACCTATAGTCAATTGATTCATCTAATCATTCTATCAGCTTCTGCGCAAAGGAAATATGGAGGTAAACATGATACAGAAGAAAATACATCTATTTTCAACATTAAAGGAGCTTCAAATATTGGCTTGGAGACTGATTGAAATTATGTCCTTTGCGTTTTTAACTTCATGCTCTAACAGACTAAACTAATAGGCTCACTAAATATATAGAATACTTTTGAAGAATTAGCAGATGATGAAATGCTACTGATTCCATCCAATCCTTCAAGCAGCGTGTGATTCAAGAAGATTAACAGTCCAAAATGAGACACGAGAAAAATTCATCTTTGTTCAAACAATTGAACGTGGCCTGTACAGGGATCGAACCTGTGACCTTGGCATTATTAGCACCACGCTCTAACCATCTGAGCTAACAGGTCATTTTGCACAACTACCTGGAGGTCCAGCAAATGAAGAAGGGCAAATGATAGTTAACCCAGGATATTTGGAAAGCTTACTTTCAGCAGTTTACCATGAAGTTATTGTAATATATTATCAACATGAAGAAACTAATATGACTTAAAAAAAATTACAATACAAAAGAGATTTTCATACTTAGTGTTAGAACTTAGAACCATTAACGTTTTTTCCATGTGGTTAAGCAATAAATAAATATTCATCACCTATATTGAATTGATTCATCTAATCATTTAATCAGCTTCTCCTCAAAGGAAATATAGAGATAAACATGATACAGTAGAAAATACATCTATTTTCAACATTAAAGGAGCATCAAGTATTGGCTTGGAGACTGATTGAAAGTATGTCCTTGTCGTTTTTAACTTCATGCTCTAACAGACTAAACTAATAGAGTCACTAAATATATAGCATACTATTGAAGATGAAGCAGATGATGAAGTCCTACTGATTGTTAATCCGGGATAGTTGGAAAGCTTATATTCATCTGTTTACATTCATAGTATCTTTATATATTAACAACAAGACTAAACAAAAATGATCTCAATAAATTGCTATAAATAAGAGATTTAGTTACTTGGCGTTAGAACTTAGAACCATTAATAGATATTCCAGGCGCTTCAAGAATAGTAATTCATTCTATAATTATATCAAATGTATTCATCCAGTCCTTCAAGCAGCGTTTGATCCAAGGAGATAAACAGTCCAAAATGAGACACAAGATAAATTAATCTTTTTTCAAAGAATTAAACTAGGCCTGTACAGGGATCGAACCTGTGACCTTGGCGTTATTAGCACCACGCTCTAACCAACTGAGCTAACAGGCCAATTTGCACATCTTCTGGAGGACCAGCACAGGAAGCAGTGCTAATGATAGTTCAACCGGGAGATTTGGAAAGCTTAATTTCAGCTGTTTAATATGAATTAACTTTCATATTATCAACATGAAGAAACTAATATGACTTCAAAAAAATTGCAATTCAAAAGAGATTTCCATACTTAGTGTTAGAATTTTGAACCAGTAACGTTTTTTCCACGTGGTTTAGCAATAAATAAATATTCATCACCTATATTCAATTGATTCATCGAATCATTCTATCAGCTTCTGCGCAAAGGAAATATGGAGGTAAACATGATACAGAAGAAAATACATCTATTTTCAACATTAAAGGAGCTTCAAGTATTGGCTTGGAGACTGATTGAAATTATGTCCTTTGCGTTTTTAACTTCATGCTCTAACAGACTAAACTAATAGGCTCACTAAATATATAGAATAGAATTGAAGAATTAGCAGATGATGAAATGCTACTGATTCCATCCAATCCTTCAAGCAGCGTGTGATTCAAGGAGATAAACAGTCCAAAATGAGACACAAGAAAAATTCATCTTTGTTCAAACAATTAAACTTGGCCTGTACAGGGATCGAACCTGTGACCTTGGCGTTATTAGCACCACGCTCTAACCATCTGAGCTAACAGGCCATTTTGCACAGCTATCTGGAGGTCCAGCAAATGAAGAAGGGCAAATGATAGTTAACCCAGGAGATTTGGAAAGCTTAATTTCAGCAGTTTACCATGAAGTTATTGTTATATATTATCAACATGAAGAAACTAATATGACTTAAAAATTACAATACAAAAGAGATTTTCATACTTAGTGTTAGAACTTAGAACCATTAACGTTTTTTCCATGTGGTTAAGCAATAAATAAATATTCATCACCTATATTGAATTGATTCATCTAATCATTTTATCAGCTTCTCCTCAAAGGAAATATAGAGATAAACATGATACAGTAGAAAATACATCTATTTTCAACATTAAAGGAGCATCAAGTATTGGCTTGGAGACTGATTGAAAGTATGTCCTTGGCGTTTTTAACTTCATGCTCTAACAGACTAAGCTAATAGAGTCACTAAATATATAGCATACTACTGAAGATGAAGCAGATGATGAAGTCCTACTGATTGTTAATCCGGGATAGTTGGAAAGCTTATATTCAGCTGTTTACATTCATAGTATCTTTATATATTATCAACAAGACTAAACAAAAAGGATCTCAATAAATTGCAATAAATAGGAGATATAGTTACTTGGCGTTAGAACTTAGAACCATTAATAGATATTCCAGGTGCTTTAAGAATAGTAATTAATTCTATAATTATATCAAATGTATTCATCCAATCCTTCAAGCAGCGTTTGATCCAAGGAGATAAACAGTCCAAAATGAGACACAAGAAAAATTCATCTTTTTTCAAAGAATTAAACTTGGCATGTACAGGGATCGAACCTGTGACCTTGGCGTTATTAGCACCACGCTCTAACCAACTGAGCTAACAGGCCAATTTGCACATCTTCTGGAGGACCAGCACAGGAAGCAGTGCTTATGATATTTCAACCGGGAGATTTGGAAAGCTTAATTTCAGCTGTTTAATATGAATTAACTTTCATATTATCAACATGAAGAAACTAATATGACTTCAAAAAAATTGCAATACAAAAGAGATTTCCATACTTAGTGTTAGAATTTTGAACCACTAACGTTTTTTCCACGTGGTTTAGCAATAAATAAATATTCATCACCTATATTCAATTGATTCATCTAATCATTCTATCAGCTTCTGCGCAAAGGAAATATGGAGGTAAACATGATACAGAAGAAAATACATCTATTTTCAACATTAAAGGAGCATCAAGTATTGGCTTGGAGACTGATTGAAAGTATGTCCTTGTCGTTTTTAACTTCATGCTCTAACAGACTAAACTAATAGAGTCACTAAATATATAGAATACTATTGAAGATGAAGCAGATGATGAAGTCCTACTGATTGTTAATCCGGGATAGTTGGAAAGCTTATATTCAGCTGTTTACATTCATAGTATATTTATATATTATCAACAAGACTAAACAAAAATGATCTCAATAAAATGCTATAAATAAGAGATTTAGTTACTTGGCTTTAGAACTTAGAACGATTAATAGATATTCCAGGCACTTTAAGAATAGTAATTAATTCTATAATTATATCAAATGTATTCATCCAGTCCTTCAAGCAGCGTTTGATCCAAGGAGATAAACAGTCCAAAATGAGACACAAGAAAAATTAATCTTTTTCAAAGAATTAAACTTGGCCTGTACAGGGATCGAACCTGTGACCTTGGCGTTATTAGCACCACGCTCTAACCAACTGAGCTAACAGGCCAATTTGCACATCTTCTGGAGGACCAGCACAGGAAGCAGTGCTAATGATAGTTCAACCGGGAGATTTGGAAAGCTTAATTTCAGCTGTTTAATATGAATTAACTTTCATATTATCAACATGAAGAAACTAATATGACTTCAAAAAAATTGCAATACAAAAGAGATTTCCATACTTAGTGTTAGAATTTTGAACCAGTAACATTTTTTCCACGTGGTTTAGCAATAAATAAATATTCATCACCTATATTCAATTGATTCATCTAATCATTCTATCAGCTTCTGCGCAAAGGAAATATGGAGGTAAACATGATACAGAAGAAAATACATCTATTTTCAACATTAAAGGAGCTTCAAATATTGGCTTGGAGACTGATTGAAATTATGTCCTTTGCATTTTTAACTTCATGCTCTAACAGACTAAACTAATATGCTCACTAAATATATAGAATACTTTTGAAGAATTAGCAGATGATGAAATGCTACTGATTCCATCCAATCCTTCAAGCAGCGTGTGATTCAAGAAGATTAACAGTCCAAAATGAGACACAAGAAAAATTCATCTTTGTTCAAACAATTGAACTTGGCCTGTACAGGGATCGATCCTGTGACCTTGGCGTTATTAGCACCACGCTCTAACCATCTGAGCTAACAGGTCATTTTGCACAACTACCTGGAGGTCCAGCAAATGAAGAAGGGCAAATGATAGTTAACCCAGGAGATTTGGAAAGCTTAATTTCAGCAGTTTACCATGAAGTTATTGTTATATATTATCAACATGAAGAAACTAATATGACTTAAAAAAAAATTACAATACAAAAGAGATTTTCATCCTTAGTGTTAGAACTTAGAACCATTAACGTTTTTTCCATGTGGTTAAGCAATAAATAAATATTCATCACCTATATTGAATTAATTCATCTAATCATTTTATCAGCTTCTCCTCAAAGGAAATATAGAGATAAACATGATACAGTAGAAAATATATCTATTTTCAACATTAAAGGAGCTTCAAGTATTGGCTTGGAGACTGATTGAAATTATGTCCTTTGCGTTTTTAACTTCATGCTCTAACAGACTAAACTAATAGGCTCACTAAATATATAGAATACTTTTGAAGAATTAGCAGATGATGAAATGCTACTGATTCCATCCAATCCTTCAAGCAGCGTGTGATTCAAGGAGATAAACAGTCCAAAATGAGACACAAGAAAAATTCATCTTTGTTCAAACAATTAAACTTGGCCTGTAAAGGGATCGAACCTGTGACCTTGGCGTTATTAGCACCACGCTCTAACCATCTGAGCTAACAGGCCATTTTACACAACTACCTGGAGGTCCAGCAAATGAAGAAGGGCAAATGATAGTTAACCCAGGAAATTTGGAAAGCTTAATTTCAGCAGTTTACCATGAAGTTATTGTTATATATTATCAACATGAAGAAACTAATATGTTTTTAAAAAAATTACAATACAAAGAGATTTTCATACTTAGTGTTAGAACTTAGAACCATTAACGTTTTTTCCATGTGGTTAAGCAATACATAAATATTCATCACCTATATTGAATTGATTCATCTAATCATTTTATCAGCTTCTCCTCAAAGGAAATATAGAGATAAACATGATACAGTAGAAATACATCTATTTTCAACATTAAAGGAGCATCAAGTATTGGCTTGGAGACTGATTGAAATTATGTCCTTTGCGTTTTTAACTTCATGCTCTAACAGACTAAACTAATAGAGTCACTAAATATATAGCATACTACTGAAGATGAAGCAGATGATGAAGTCCTACTGATTGTTAATCCGGGATAGTTGGAAAGCTTATATTCAGCTGTTTACATTCATAGTATCTTTATATATTATCAACAAGACTAAACAAAAATGATCTCAATAAATTGCAATAAATAGGAGATTTAGTTACTTGGCGTTAGAACTTAATACCATTAATAGATATTCCAGGCACTTTAAGAATAGTAATTAATTCTATAATTATATCAAATGTATTCATCCAATCCTTCAAGCAGCGTTTGATCCAAGGAGATAAACAGTCCAAAATGAGACACAAGAAAAATTCATCTTTTTTCAAAGAATTAAACTTGGCCTGTACAGGGATCGAACCTGTGACCTTGGCGTTATTAGCACCACGCTCTAACCATCTGAGCTAACAGGTCATTTTGCACAACTACCTGGAGGTCCAGCAAATGAAAAAGGGCAAATGATAGTTAACCCAGGAGATTTGGAAAGCTTAATTTCAGCAGTTTAATATGAATTAACTTTCATATTATCAACATGAAGAAACTAATATGACTTCAAAAAAATTGCAATTCAAAAGAGATTTCCATACTTAGTGTTAGAATTTTGAACCACTAACGTTTTTTCCACGTGGTTTAGCAATAAATAAATATTCATCACCTATATTCAATTGATTCATCTAATCATTCTATCAGCTTCTGCGCAAAGGAAATATAGAGGTAAACATGATACAGAAGAAAATACATCTATTTTCAACATTAAAGGAGAATCAAGTATTGGCTTGGAGACTGATTGAAATTATGTCCTTTGCGTTTTTAACTTCATGCTCTAACAGACTAAACTAATAGGCTCACTAAATATATAGAATACTTTTGAAGAATTAGCAGATGATGAAATGCTACTGATTCCATCCAATCCTTCAAGCAGCGTGTGATTCAAGGAGATAAACAGTCCAAAATGAGACACTAGAAAAAATAATCTTTTTTCAAACAATTAAACTTGGCCTGTACAGGGATCGAACCTGTGACCTTGGCGTTATTAGCACCACGGTCTAACCATCTGAGCTAACAGGCCATTTTGCACAACTACCTGGAGGTCCAGCAAATGAAGAAGGGCAAATGATAGTTAACCCAGGAGATTTGGAAAGCTTAATTTCAGCAGTTTACCATGAAGTTATTGTTATATATTATCAACATGAAGAAACTAATATGACTTAAAAAAATTACAATACAAAAGAGATTTTCATACTTAGTGTTAGAACTTAGAACCATTAACGTTTTTTCCATGTGGTTAAGCAATAAATAAATATTCATCACCTATATTGAATTGATTCATCTAATCATTTTATCAGCTTCTCCTCAAAGGAAATATAGAGATAAACTTGATACAGTAGAAAATACATCTATTTTCAACATTAAAGGAGCATCAAGTATTGGCTTGGAGACTGATTGAAAGTATGTCCTTGGCGTTTTTAACTTCATGCTCTAACAGACTAAACTAATAGAGTCACTAAATAAATAGCATACTACTGAAGATGAAGCAGATGATGAAGTCCTACTGATTGTTAATCCGGGATAGTTGGAAAGCTTATATTCAGCTGTTTACATTCATAGTATCTTTATATATTATCAACAAGACTAAACAAAAATGATCTCAATAAATTGCAATAAATAAGAGATTTAGTTACTGGGCGTTAGAACTTAGAACCATTAATAGATATTCCAGGCGCTTTAAGAATAGTCATTAATTCTATAATTATATCAAATGTATTCATCCAATCCTTCAAGCAGCGTTTGATCCAAGGAGATAAACAGTCCAAAATGAGACACAAGAAAAATTCATCTTTTTTCAAAGAATTAAACTTGGCCTGTACAGGGATCAAACCTGTGACCTTGGCGTTATTAGCACCACGCTCTAACCAACTGAGCTAAAAGGCCAATTTGCACATCTTCTGGAGGACCAGCACAGGAAGCAGTGCTAATGATAGTTCAACCGGGAGATTTGGAAAGCTTAATTTCAGCTGTTTAATATGAATTAACTTTCATATTATCAACATGAAGAAACTAATATGACTTCAAAAAAATTGCAATACAAAAGAGATTTCCATACTTAGTGTTAGAATTTTGAACCAGTAACGTTTTTTCCACGTGGTTTAGCAATAAATAAATATTCATCACCTATATTCAATTGATTCATCTAATCATTCTATCAGCTTCTGCGCAAAGGAAATATGGAGGTAAACATGATACAGAAGAAAATACAACTATTTTCAACATTAAAGGAGCTTCAAATATTGGCTTGGAGACTGATTGAAATTATGTCCTTTGCGTTTTTAACTTCATGCTCTAACAGACTAAACTAATAGGCTCACTAAATATATAGAATACTTTTGAAGAATTAGCAGATGATGAAATGCTACTGATTCCATCCAATCCTTCAAGCAGCGTGTGATTCAAGAAGATTAACAGTCCAAAATGAGACACAAGAAAAATTCATCTTTGTTCAAACAATTGAACTTGGCCTGTACAGGGATCGATCCTGTGACCTTGGCGTTATTAGCACCACGCTCTAACCATCTGAGCTAACAGGTCATTTTGCACAACTACCTGGAGGTCCAGCAAATGAAAAAGGGCAAATGATAGTTAACCCAGGAGATTTGGAAAGCTTAATTTCAGCAGTTTACCATGAAGTTATTGTTATATATTATCAACATGAAGAAACTAATATGACTTAAAAAAAAGTACAATACAAAAGAGATTTTCATACTTAGTGTTAGAACTTAGAACCATTAACGTTTTTTCCATGTGGTTAAGCAATAAATAAATATTCATCACCTATATTGAATTGATTCATCTAATCATTTTATCAGCTTCTCCTCAAAGGAAATATAGGGATAAACATGATACAGTAGAAAATACATCTATTTTCAACATTAAAGGAGCTTCAAGTATTGGCTTGGAGACTGATTGAAATTATGTCCTTTGCGTTTTTAACTTCATGCTCTAACAGACTAAACTAATAGGCTCACTAAATATATAGAATACTTTTGAAGAATTAGCAGATGATGAAATGCTACTGATTCCATCCAATCCTTCAAGCAGCGTGTGATTCAAGGAGATAAACAGTCCAAAATGAGACACAAGAAAAATTCATCTTTGTTCGAACAATTAAACTTGGCCTGTACAGGGATCGAACCTGTGACCTTGGCGTTATTAGCACCACGCTCTAACCATCTGCGCTAAAAGGCCATTTTGCACAACTACCTGGAGGTCCAGCAAATGAAGAAGGGCAAATGATAGTTCCCTATTTATCGCCCTGTATAGCCCGGTATTGTGCTAGTGTTCCATGCTGTCTCGCTGGAGAGGCTTTTCCAAACTGTGGCGAGGTAAGCACTTTCTATACCTCGTTTGCTATTGGGGTCTAACGGAGGCTGCAGGAACACATAGATTCACATACATATTTTGATCAGATTACCGGCAGAATCTGGAACATACTCCCACATTAGATTACATTGAGAGTCAAGAGTGCCAGTGGGGATGTGACTTAGCGAGATGGTGCGTGGACATGAACTTAACGGGTCAGGACCTAATTGAATATATTTTTATGTCTCCTGAGCCCTGCTCCCTTTATTTATTTATTTCTCGTATTCACATCGGTTGAGTGAATAGATGTATACCCGGATGGGACACATCATAAAGGCATCAAGTTGTCACTGATGTTTTTTAATGTTGTTTATTTTGTTTTTGGTTCCCAGGTTCCCATCAGGAGCATTGTTTCACCATGCAGCTGTAACCTCATTATAGGTATAGTGGTTACCGTTCCGCCCTGTTTGGTTTAGAGGGTCCAATTTTATTTTTCACGTGCACCTTTTTTAATTATAGCTCCGGTCCTGACGAAGCGCCAATGACCCTTATGGCGACGCAGGCGCGAAACATGTTGACCTATAACTTCAAGACACCCAAGCATAGTATGCTTTTGGGGCAATATTTTATTTTAGCAATTATTTGCAAAGGGTTTATACAATATAGATATTCGCTGCATATTTACCCTTTATTAAATTTCATCACTACACTTGCACGCACCTTTCAGTACCCTCACTGGACCCACGCCCCACACACCCTCATGCACCATCCGGCAGTCCTGAAAAGATCTCCGATAAAGAGACCCTTCGGGGGACCCGTAGGGGATTGCAGCGCCGGCCCTACGAGGAGCAACTGCCCGATGATGAAGCATGACACCTTTCGGGGTGTGTGAGGGCAACACAGGACAATAAATGCTTGTCCCACCTTACTAGTGGGTCACACTTACCTGGGACATTCTTCTTTCTATCTCACTTTTCTATCTTGTGTGCACGGGTGACTATTAGCACCCTAAGGCGTGAGTGACTGTTTGCACCCCGCTTTGTAGGAACAGTGTTCCCCCTTTTTGATATTATGTCAGATATTAGGAGCATGGACACTGGACCTTGATTAGCTCCTTGGCCCTTTTCTCCCCTTTTTTGTAAACAATTATGCACGGCAGTTTTGCCGAGGGCCATTACTATCACTTTCCTCCTTTTTGGTTTTTGCATGGGCTCACGAGACACTTTGATTTGATTGAGGTCCCTCAATTGGTGTGTACCTAGTCCTAGTACCCTCCCCCTGAGCACTCTGGCATGTAGAACTATTTAGTGGGAGTATGTATTCATTGCGGTAGACATCTAGCGGGAGCAAACTTCACGAGGGATGGCTAAAAATTTGTTTCTTGTGGTATCTCCACTCTTCTATGAAGACTAAGAATATCGTAATAAGATTACCCACTTGAGCAAGCCGTAAACTCTTCCAACATAGCGCACGAACGGGGCAGTTTGCTTTCACCGTATCACGCATGCGCTGTCTTCTCCCATTACCACATATGCACGCCGCTTTGTTTTCCGTGAGGATAACCCGGAAATGGTTACCGCCCACACCTGACCCCGTTTCCTCTTTTAAAACACGGGTCTTGCCATTACGTTTGATTACCAGCAGACGCGAGGAAGGGGTAGGTGTCAAGCAGGCATCATCCCGGCGAAAACGTAAGTCACGGTTCTCGGCATTTGATTGTGTAGCGACGAGCGACTTGCTTGCCACCGTCTATGCCATGCACCGTTCCCAATAATACTTCCCTATTTATCGCCCTGTATAGCCCGGTATTGTGCTAGTGTTCCATGCTGTCTCGCTGGAGAGGCTTTTCCAAACTGTGGCGAGGTAAGCACTTTCTATACCTCGTTTGCTATTGGGGTCTAACGGAGGCTGCAGGAACACATAGATTCACATACATATTTTGATCAGATTACCGGCAGAATCTGGAACATACTCCCACATTAGATTACATTGAGAGTCAAGAGTGCCAGTGGGGATGTGACTTAGCGAGATGGTGCGTGGACATGAACTTAACGGGTCAGGACCTAATTGAATATATTTTTATGTCTCCTGAGCCCTGCTCCCTTTATTTATTTATTTCTCGTATTCACATCGGTTGAGTGAATAGATGTATACCCGGATGGGACACATCATAAAGGCATCAAGTTGTCACTGATGTTTTTTAATGTTGTTTATTTTGTTTTTGGTTCCCAGGTTCCCATCAGGAGCATTGTTTCACCATGCAGCTGTAACCTCATTATAGGTATAGTGGTTACCGTTCCGCCCTGTTTGGTTTAGAGGGTCCAATTTTATTTTTCACGTGCACCTTTTTTAATTATAGCTCCGGTCCTGACGAAGCGCCAATGACCCTTATGGCGACGCAGGCGCGAAACATGTTGACCTATAACTTCAAGACACCCAAGCATAGTATGCTTTTGGGGCAATATTTTATTTTAGCAATTATTTGCAAAGGGTTTATACAATATAGATATTCGCTGCATATTTACCCTTTATTAAATTTCATCACTACACTTGCACGCACCTTTCAGTACCCTCACTGGACCCACGCCCCACACACCCTCATGCACCATCCGGCAGTCCTGAAAAGATCTCCGATAAAGAGACCCTTCGGGGGACCCGTAGGGGATTGCAGCGCCGGCCCTACGAGGAGCAACTGCCCGATGATGAAGCATGACACCTTTCGGGGTGTGTGAGGGCAACACAGGACAATAAATGCTTGTCCCACCTTACTAGTGGGTCACACTTACCTGGGACATTCTTCTTTCTATCTCACTTTTCTATCTTGTGTGCACGGGTGACTATTAGCACCCTAAGGCGTGAGTGACTGTTTGCACCCCGCTTTGTAGGAACAGTGTTCCCCCTTTTTGATATTATGTCAGATATTAGGAGCATGGACACTGGACCTTGATTAGCTCCTTGGCCCTTTTCTCCCCTTTTTTGTAAACAAATGATAGTTAACCCAGGATGTTTGGAAAGCTTAATTTCAGCAATTTACCATGAAGGTATTGTTATATATCAGGGGTGTCCAAACCTGTCCTGGCGGGCCGTATCCATGCCAGATTTTTGGGATATCCCCATCTGGTGATCACGGTTCGATCCCCGGCGCCGGTGGCAGATCAGAGTGCCCAGGACGGGGTCCATGTGTCCCCGGAATTCGTCCCCCGGGCGTCCGGGGCTCCACCCAGGCTGACGGCATGGAAAAGTGCCCAGGTCGGGCTCCATGGGTCCCGGGCAGTCCTATCCCCTGGGCGTACGTGGTTGTCCGACATTCGGTCGGATGTGCTTTTACGTACCAGATCGGAATCGGCCCCAATAAAATCGTACGTAAAGTATATAGCAAGTCAACCTGAAATCTGCTGGGTCAGAATGGGCTTGATTCCGATCCGTGTCGGAAGGTTAGGAGTCCATACGAATTTGTCGGGATTGGGAGCCCGTACGAATTTGTCGGAATTGGGAGTCCGACCATGGACGGGCTCCAATGGGTCCCAGGCAGTCCACCCCCTGGGCGTCCAGGGCTCCATCCAGGCTGCCGGCATGGCAGAGTGCCCGGGACGGGCTCCATGGTTTTCAGGGTGGTCTCCCCCTGGGTGTCGGTGCGCTCCAGGCCGATGGCATGGAAAAAGTGCCCAGGACGGGCTCCATGCATCCCGGGCCTTCGTCCCCCGGGCGTCCGGGGCTCCATCCGGGCTGACGGCATGGCAGAGTGCCCGAGTCGGGCTCCATGGTTTTCAGGGTGGTCTCCCCCTGGGTGTCGGGGTGCTCCAGGCCGATGGCATGGAATAAGTGCCCAGGACGGGCTCCATGCGTCCCGGGCATTCGTCCCAGGACGGGGACAGGGTGGGGGAGAGTCCAGGCGGCTTCACCTCCATGCCCAGCCATCTGATTGCCCAGATTCCCTCGGCCATCTGGTCTCCCGGATCCCCTCGGGCATCTGGTCGCCCGCATCGCTTTCCTATGGGGCGATCAGATGGCCGGACTTCCCTGGAAGATCCGATGAGGTGCCATTCGCCTCCCGGATCCCAGCGAGGGCTCCAGGAGGTCGGGTACTTTCGCGCCTTGGGTCCCCTCTGTCACCTCTAGTACACGGATTACAATAAAGGAGGGTAATTTCTCTCCGGATTACTAGGGGCAGGGTATGCCCGGACACCCCTCCAGGGCTGGTGGTTCTCTGCCATGGGGACCAGATGGGCTATGCCTGGGCAACACCTCCCTAGGCCACCCGGGGCTTCCTTCCTCCAGGCCAACGGCTTGTCAAATTGCCCAGGACGGGCTCCATGGCTCTTGGGCAGTCGTCCCCCGGGCGTCCGGAGCTCCATCCAGGCCGACGGCATGGCAGAGTGCCCGGGACGGGCTCCATGTGTCCCGGGCCTTCGTCCCCCGGGCGTCCAGGGCTCCATCCAGGCCGACGGCATGGCAGAGTGCCCGGGACGGGCTCCATGCGTCCCGGGCATTCGTCCCCCGGGCGTCCGGGGCTCCATCCAGGCTGACGGCATGGCAGAGTGCCCGGGTCGGGCTCCATGGTTTTCAGGGTGGTCCTCCCCTGGGTGTTGGGGCCCCCCAGGCCAATGGCATGGAAAAAGTGCCCAGGATGGGCTCCATGCGTCCTGGGCATTCGTCCCCCGGGCGTCCGGGGCTCCATCCAGGCTGACGGCATGGCAGAGTGCCCGGGTCGGGCTCCATGGTTTTCAGGGTGGTCCTCCCCTGGGTGTCGGGGCGCTCTAGGCCAATGGCATGGAAAAGTGCCCAGGACCGCCTCCATACGACCCGGGCATTCATCCCCCGGGCGTCCGGGGCTCCATCCAGGCTGACGGCATGGCAGAGTGCCCGGGTCGGGCTCCATGGTTTTCAGGGGGGTCCTCCCCTGGGTGTCGGGGCGCTCCAGGCCAATGGCATGGGAAAGTGCCCAGGATGGGCTCCATGCGTCCTGGGCATTCGTCCCCTGGGCGTCCGGGGCTCCATCCAGGCTGACGGCATGGCAGAGTGCCCGGGTCAGGCTCCGTGGTTTTCAGGGTGGTCCTCCCCTGGGTGTCGGGGCGCTCCAGGCCGGCGGCATGGAAAAGTGCCGGGCCTTCGTCCCCCGGGCGTCCGGGGCTCCATCCAGGCTGATGGCATGGCAGAGTGCCCGGGTCGGGCTCCATGGTTTTCAGGGTGGTCCTCCCCTGGGTGTCGGGGCGCCCCAGGCCAATGGAATGGGAAAGTGCCCAGGATGGGCTCCATGCGTCCTGGGCATTCGTCCCGGGACGGGGACGGGGTGGGGAAGAGTCCAGGCGGCTTCACCTCCATGCCCGGCCATCTGATCAGCCAGATTCCCTCGGCCATCTGGTCGCCCGCAACGCTTTCCTATGGGGGGGACCAGATGGCCGAACTTCCCTGGAAGTTCCGATGAGGTGCCATTCGCCTCCCGGATCCCAGCGAGGGCTACATGAGGTTGGGTTCTTTCACGCCTTGGGTCCCCTCTGTCACCTCGCGTGCACAGATTGCAAGAAAGGGGGGTAATTTCCCTCCGGATTACTAGGGGCAGGGTACGCCCGGACACCCCTCCAGGGCTGGTGGTTCTCTGCCATGGGGACCAGATAGGCTATGCCTGGGCAACACCTCCCTAGGCCACCCGGGGCTTCCTTCCTCCAGGCCAACTGCATGTCAAATTGCTGACGGCATGGAAAAGTGCCCAGGACAGGCTCCATGCGTCCCGGGCATTCATCCCCCGGGCGTCCAGGGCTCCATCTAGGCTGACGGTATGGAAGAGTGCCCAGGTCCGGCTCAATGGTTTTCACGGTGGTCCTCCCCTGGGTGTCTGGGGGCTCCAGGCCGAATGCATGGAAAAGTGCCCAGGACGGGCTCCATGCGTCCCGGGCATACGTCCCCTGGTCGTCCGGGGCTCCATCTAGGCTGACGGTATGGCAGAGTGCCCAGGTCGGGCTCCATGGTTTTCACGGTGGCCCTCCCCTGGGTGTCTGGGGGCTCCAGGACGAAGGCACGGAAAAGTGCCCAGGACGGGCTCCATGCGTCCAGGGCATTTGCCCCCCGGGCGTCCGGGGCTCCATCCAGGCTGACGGCATGGCAGAGTGCCCGGGTCGGGCTCCATGGGTCCCGGGCAGCCCTCCCCCGGGCGTCCGGGGCTCCCACCTCCAGGCCGACGGCATGTCAAAGTGCCCAGGATGGGCTCCATGAGTCCGGGACAGTCCTCCCCCGGGCGTCCGGGACACCCATCTCCATGAGGCCAACGGCATTGGCAAAGTACCAGGGACGGGCTCCATGGGTCCCGGGCAGACCTCCCCCGGGCGTCCGGGGCACCCATCTCCATGAGGCCAACGGCATTGGCAAAGTACCCAGGACGGGCTCCATGGGTCCCGGGCAGACCTCCCCGGGACATCCGGGGCACCCATCTCCATGAGGCCAACGGCATTGGCAAAGTACCCAGGACGGGCTCCATGGGTCCCGGGCAGACCTCCCCCGGGCATCCGGGGCACCCATCTCCATGAGGCCAACGGCATTGGCAAAGTACCCAGGACGGGCTCCATGGGTCCCGGGCAGACCTCCCCCGGGCGTCCGGGGCATCCATCTCCATGAGGCCAACGGCATTGGCAAAGTACCCGGGAAGGGCTCCATGGGTCCCGGGTAGACCTCCCCCGGGCGTCCGGGGCACCCATCTCCATGAGGCCAACGCCATTGGCAAAGTACCCAGGAAGGGCTCCATGGGTCCCGGGTAGACCTACCCCGGGCGTCCGGGGCACCCATCTCCATGAGGCCAACGGCATTGGCAAAGTACCCAGGACGGGCTCCATGGGTCCCGGGCAGATCTCCCCCCCCGGGCGTCCGGGGCTCCCACCTCCAGGCCGACGGAATGTCAAAGTACCCAGGACGGGCTCCATGGGTCCCGGGCAGCTTCCCCCGGGCGTCCGGGGCACCCACCTCCAGGCCAGCGGCATGTCAAAGTACCCAGGACGGGCTCCACGGGTCCCGGGCATTCCTCCCCCAGGTCGTCCGGGCCCTAGAGCTCCGGTGGTCCAACCTGCGCCTGAGGCCCAGCCGGGGTCCAAGAGCCCTGCCTTGCGTGGGCAGGCAGTCAGGAACCCTACCGCGAAGGCTTGGGATGGATGGGGAGCTGGGAGTCCTTTCGATCCCGGCCATCTGGTCGCCCGCGATGCTTTCCAATGGGGCGACCAGATGGCCGGGCTTCCCTGGAAGTTCCGATGAGGTGCCATTCGCCTCCCAGATCCCAGCTAGGGCTCCATGAGGTCGGGTTCTTTTACGCCTTGGGTCCCCTCTGTCACCTCGCGTGCACGGATTGCAAGAAAGGGGGGTAATTTCCCTCCGGATTACTAGGGACAGGGTACGCCCGGACACCCCTCCAGGGCTGGTGGTTCTCTGCCCGGGGGACCAGATGAGATATGCCTGGGCAACACCTCCCCCGAGCGTCTGGGGGCTCCATTCTCCGGGCCAACGGCATGGCTCAATGCCCAGGACGGGTGCCACGTGACCCGGACAGACCTCCCCTGGGCGTCCGGGGCACCCATCTCCAGGAGGCCAACGGGATGGCAAAGTACCCGGGAAGGGCTCCACGGGTCCCGGGCAGCCTTCCCCCGGGCGTCCGGGGCTCCCACCTCCAGGCCGACGGCATGTCACACTGCCCAGGATGGGCTCCATGGGCCCCGGACAGACCTCCCCCGGGCGTCCGGGGGCACCTCCATCTCCAGGAGGCCAACGGGATGGCAAAGTACCCGGGAAGGGCTCCACGGGTCCCGGGCAGCCTTCCCCCGGGCGTCCGGGGCTCCCACCTCCAGGCCGACGGCATGTCACACTGACCAGGACGGGCTCCATGGGCCCCGGACAGACTTCCCTTGGGCATCCGGGGCACCCATCTCCAGGAGGCCAACGGGATGGCAGAGTAACCGGGATGGGCTCCATGGGTCCCGAGCAGCCCTCCCCCAGGCGTCCGGGGCTCCCACCTCCAGGAGGACGGCATGTCAAATTGCCCAGGACGGGCTCCATGGCTCTTGGGCAGTCTTCCCCCGGGCGTCCGGGGCTCCATCCAGGCCGACGGCATGGCAGAGTGCCCGGGACGGGCTCCATGCTTCCCGGGCCTTCGTCCCCCGGGCGTCCGGGGCTCCATCCAGGCTGACAGCATGGCAGAGTGCCCGGGTCGGGCTCCATGGTTTTCAGGGTTGTCCTCCCCTGGGTGTCGGGGCGCTCCAGGCCAATGGAATGGAAAAGTGCCCAGGACGGGCTCCATGCGACCCGGGCCTTCGTCCCCCGGGCGTCCGGGGCTCCATCCAGACTGACGGCATGGCAGAGTGCCCGGGTCGGGCTCCATGGTTTTCAGGGTGGTCCTCCCCTGGGTGTCGGGGCGCTCCAGGCCGATGGCATGGAAAAGTGCCCAGGACGGGCTCCATGCGTCCCGGGCCTTCGTCCCCCGTGCGTCCGGGGCTCCATCCAGGCTGCCGGCATGGCAGAGTGCCCGGGTCGGGCTCCATGGTTTTCAGGGTGGTCTCCCCCTGGGTGTCGGGGCGCTCCAGGCCGATGGCATGGAAAAGTGCCCAGGACGGGCTCCATGCGTCCCGGGCCTTCGTCCCCCGTGCGTCCGGGGCTCCAGCCAGGCTGACGGCATGGCAGAGTGCCCGGGTCGGGCTCCATGGTTTTCAGGGTGGTCTCCCCCTGGGTGTCGGGGCGCTCCAGGCCGATGGCATGGAAAAGTGCCCAGGACGGGCTCCATGCGTCCCGGGCCTTCGTCCCCCGTGCGTCCGGGGCTCCAGCCAGGCTGACGGCATGGCAGAGTGCCCGGGTCGGGCTCCATGGTTTTCAGGGTGGTCTCCCCCTGGGTGTCGGGGCGCTCCAGGCCGATGGCATGGAAAAGTGCCCAGGACGGGCTCCATGCGTCCCGGGCCTTCGTCCCCCGGGCGTCCGGGGCTCCATCCAGGCCGACGGCATGGCAGAGTGCCCGGGACGGGCTCCACGGGTCCCGGGCGTCCGGGGCTCCCTTTCCCCGGGCCAACGGCTTGTCAGAGTGCCCAGGATGGGCTCCACGGGCCCCGGGCGTCTGGGGCTCCCTTCCCCGGGCCAACGGCTTGTCAGAGTGCCCAGGACGGGTTCCACGGGCCCCGGGCGTCCGGGGCTCCCTTCCCCGGGCCAGCGGCATGTCAGAGTGCCCAGGACGAGTTCCACGGGTCCCGGGCAGTCCTCCCCCGGAGGTCCGGGGCTCCCTTCCTCGGGCCAATGGCATACCGGAGTGCCCAGGACGGGCTCCATGGGTCCCGGTCGTCCGGGGCTCCCTTCCCCGGGCCAACGGCTTGTCAGAGTGCCCAGGACGGGCTCCACGGGTCCCGGGCAGTCCTCCCCCGGGTGTCTGGGGATCCCTCCCCCCGGCCAACGGCAGGCCAGAGTGCCCAGGACGGGCTCCACGGGTCCCGGGCAGCCCGCCCCCGGGGGTTCGGGGCACCCATCTCCAGGAGGCCAACGGCGTTGCAAATTACCCAGGAAGGGCTCCACAGGTACCGGGCAGTCCTCCCCCGGGCGTCCGGGGGCTCCCTTCTCCAGGCCAACTGCATGGGTCAATACCGCAGGACGGGCTCCATGTGTCCCGGACAGACCTCCACCGGGCGTCCGGGGCACCCATCTCCAGGCCAACGGCATGGCTCAATGCCCAGGATGGGCTCCATGGCTCCGGGGAGGTGTCCCATGCGCCTCCCAGCTTGGGAGCCCCGGCTGGGTCCAGGGGCCCGGCCGGGCCCCGGGTCGGGTGCTCCGGCCCTGGTCCCTGTCTCCCAGCCTACCGCACTGCCAAGGGCCTAGGAAGGGGTTCCGTTGTGCCCGGGGAGCCTCCCCTTGCTTGTCTGGGTTCAGGAGCTCTGTCCAGGGCCCCTAGGGGCCCGGGGGAGGGCGGCCTCCCCACCCCGGGCTCTGTCCTTGGTCCTGCTGCGTGGCAGGGTGCCCGGGACGGGGTCCGGAGGGACCAGGGAGGCGTCCCATGCACCTCCGGGCTTGGGAGCCACGGCTGCGTCCAGGGGCCCGGCCGGGCCCCGGGTCGGGTGCTCCGGCCCTGCGCCCTGTCTCCCAGCCTGCCGCACTGCCAAGGGCCAGGGAAGGGGTTCCGATGTGCCCGGGGAGCCTCCCCTTGCTTGGCTGGGTTCAGGAGCAGTGGCTAGGGCCCCTGAGGGCCCGGGCTGGGTCCAGGGGCCTGGCCGGGCCCCGGGTGGGGTGCTCCGGCCCCGGGCCCTGTCCCCCGGCCTGCCGCACTGCCAAAGTCCCGGGACGGGGTTCCGTGGTGCCCGGGGAGCCTCCCCGTGCTTGGCTGGGTTCAGGAGCCCCACCCGGGGCCCCTGAGGGCCACGGGGAGGGTGGCCTCCCCACCCCGGGCTCCATCCTGGGTCCTGCCATGGGGCAGGGTGCCGGGGACGGGGTCCGGCGGGCCCGGGGAGGCCTCCCCTGC